>NW_027226378.1:0-32757 GCF_022539635.2 Chironomus tepperi
GAACCAATGTGACACAAGTTGTGAATGAAATACTATCAGAAAGGCACATGAAGTAAAAATGGCTTAAAATCAAGTTCTAGGTTGACCATAAGATTCGATGAAATTCAGCATGTGGCTAGAGTCACAATGGTCTGGAGCTAAATTTTCCGACATTTAAACGCCATATACTTTCTTTTCATACAAAATTCGAGTCAGCTTCAAATTTTTTAGGGCTTAAGGGTGTTGAACCCAAGTTCAGAAATAAATCAAGTTTTAATTTTACTATTTAAATACTTAATAAATACTAATTCCTCGATTAACAATTATTGAATGCTTTATGAATTGCGTTTGGCAGCTCTAATAGGATTGTTCGTCCTCTTCATCTCCCTATACCGTTACCTAATTAGTGAATGGTCTTAAAACAGCTCTAAGTTTAGTCTTGAAAGGAAAATGACAATAAGTGGCAGAAAATTAAGCCATAGCCCACCGTCACTCTTGCCCTAAGCCATAGTTGATGAAAATCGGCCTCAGGCCAGAGTAAAGCTGGCTTGTAACCAGATTTTTGACCATTTGTACGCTATGTTCCGAGGATACACTTCACACTACTGTATAATAATAAATAATCTAAATATCTAATCCAAATAGCACAAATCGGTTAATCGATCAAAACCCCGGCCACAGACAAGTGTGGCTCTGATTTGGTTCCAGATTCGGTTTAAATCTGAAAAAATGCCAAAGTCACGACAATCTGGTGCCTCGGATCGATTAATCGACTTGTACTATTCGGGTATGGTCGACTAATGGCATTGTATGAACGTTCCTTGTTTACTAGACATTACTGTCAAGTTGACCATTTCTACTCCATATGCTTTCTTAGCTAATTTCCAATCACCATTACATATAAGAAATGCATGTCACCTAAAACTAATCGATTTAAAATCCTTTTTAACTCTATTTAATCCCTTTACAAACATTTTCAATTCAATCTCTAAAATAGAAAATCCCACAAAAACTGTAAAACATCAGATTAAAGCAGATAACCGAAAAATCTAATATCTTTATATTCTACTTTAAAAGCAATGCACAACAATTGAATATTCAAGTAATGTTATTTCTCTACTGACACTACCTCAACTTACAATCCCAAAGGCATTTCTGGAAGACCATTAAATTTGCATTTATCTCAATTTTCTCACTAAGACAATAAAATCAAAAAAAAAGGAAGGAAAAAAGTAGAAAAGTAGGAGAATGTAGAAGAGATAGATATGTATTTATAAATTCAAGGAAATTTTTCATATTCAAAATCAAGATATAGTATCAAGGAAAATAGAAAAAAAAGAAATAATTTGGAAAGTTAGAGATGCAGTGGATGAGAATGTTGAGATGCATGAACGCGACTGAAAAGTTTGACGAATTCTTAAAGTTTTTTCTTAAATTTTTTAGTTATTTCAGTGTAGTTCAAGCTGTGTGTCACGTCAAATAAGTGTGTATCGCAGCACATTAGTTTGTGACTCGCGTCACATACGATTATGTCTCATGGTACATTAGCTTGTGTCTCGTGACACATTAGCTTGTGTCTCGTGGCACATTAGTTTATGTCTCGCGACACATATGATTGTGTCTCGCAGCACATAAGATTGTGTCTCATGGTACATTAGTTGGTGTCTCACGGCACATAAGATTGTGTCTCATGGCACATAAGATTGTGTTTCGTGGCACATAAGATTGTGTCTCGCGTCACATTAGTTTGTGTCTCACGGCACATAAGATTGTGTCTCATGGCACATTAGCTTGTGTCTCGCAGCACATAAGATTGTGTCTCACGGCACATGAGATTGTGTTTCGTGGCACATATAATTGTGTCTCACGGCACATTTGTTTGCGTCTCGCGACACATTTTTTTGCGTCTCGCGACACATTTGTTTATGTCGCGCCAAATACGTGTTTGTCAGAATGCCTAGATTCTCCAATAACTTCCTACAATCTCTTTCTATTTCCCATGACATTCAGCCAAAACTCTGACAAATCATCCCTCCCTATCATCCAAAATAGAACAAAACAAAAAAAAAGCAGTAAGCAAAAGCAGACGCATAAACATGATGGAAAAGTATGCTGTAAATAGTATTAAATTTTATTAGCAAGAGTCAAGAGTTCGTAATAAAGAAGAAAGGTAAAAGTGGTGTGCTTATAATCTATAAAATAAAGTTGATGTAAATATGATACACACCTCAACACACTAATTTTGCAATAAATCACTCAAAAATGACGAAAGTTGCATCTAATGTCGTTATTTCTTATTATTTTAATGGTTGAATGAATGAATTAGATTGATTAGTTGAGGAAGAAGGTTTATAATGGACATTAGATGCCGAGATAGATGGGTTGGAAGTGGCCTGAGGATTTCATTAAATGGCGCATATCCGAAAAGCACAAATTGGTTGATCGACCTGAAAAATAAGGTTCCAATCCAGCGTGACTTTGATTTGGTACTGAATTCGATTTAAATCCGACACGATGCCAGAGTTCTGTCGATCTGGTGCCATTTTTGGATCGATTGGCTGATGTTGAATTTTGGATCGATTTACTGACTTGTGACTTAAGACCGGACTCAATTAAAATGCTGGGCTTGTGCCGGTTTTCTGATCGACTAATCGATTTTTGACTTGGTTCCGGATTCAATTCAAATGCCGGCTTAGTATCGGATTTTAGATTGATTTTCCGTCTTGTGATTTAATGCCAGATTCAATTTAAATACTGGACTAGTGACAGGATCGGTTTCAAATCAATCCAAATACCGGAGTGTTTGCTTATGGATCGATTAACCGACTTGTAACTTGATAGAAAATTCAGTTTAAACGCCAGATTTATGCTGGATTTTTGATCAATCAACCGGCGAATGTGACTTGGTTAATGATTCACTTTAAATGTTGGGCTATTGCCGACATAAAACCGACTTAAAACTTGGTTCCGAATTTTGGAACGACTAACCTGATTTAATTAAAGTGCTGAGCTGGTGCCGGATTTCTGATTGATTAATCTCCTTTTGACTTGTTGCCGAATTCAATTCAAATGTGGCCTGTTTTTGGATTAATTTAGCTGCTTGTGATTAGATACCTGATTCATATTAAATACGGCACAACGTCAGTCGACCTAGATTCCGGATTGTGGATCAATCAACCGACTTTTTTTCTATTCGGGATAGTCTTCTTTGCATTTATTTGATTATTTTCGGTTCACATCAAAACTAAAACGTAAAAACCCAAAATTTAAATCAATTAAATTAATTGATTACTTACCCAATTAAAAGGAAGTTGCCAATGACTTCTGCCCTGATTCCAACTTTTTAAAATGAGCAAAAAAAGTATAAATTTAAATTTCTTATGCTCATTTTTCGCATTACCATCCATTTTATTCCGCACAAAAAAAAATGTTTCAAAAGAAGCAAAAAAAAAGGAATTTTCCACATTAATCTAAATTAGTTTCACCGTGAAATAAAAATAAGTATATTTACGTAAAGGAATTGCCTTTATTTTTAACATACACACGTTTACTCTGATGTTGAATTTTTGTAAATCAGTTAAAATAAACATTTTTACGATTTAAAACCTACAAAAAAAAAAGAGAAAAAAAATCATAAAAAAATTTGAATTGTAAAAAATGACAGCGAAATGGCATGAGTTGCTGCTTGTATATCCATATATACATATGACATGAAGTGTGAGGGAAGAAACGAAAATACCGATGGGAATCATTAGAGCGCACAATAAAGAAGGCAAGTTTAAGCCATTTCACATGTCAATTCGTATTTCTGTGTCCGATCAAACGAAAAAGAGCACAAAAAAAAAATGAAAAATGAAATGTAAAAACAATTTTGCAGGTTAGAATTTTATTTTTTCGCTCTTTTTTTTTTATTGTATCAAATCGTATTTTTTATTCCGTTTGAAAAGGATGCTAGAAACGTAAATAAACTTTTTTTTCGACGCCTGGTAGACGGAATAAAAAATTGATAGCATTTCTGTATAGAAAATAGACAGAAAAAAAGAAAAAAAAAGACAACTAAATATCAAAATGTAACGTTCGTTTTTAAGGAGCTTAAAAAAGGGTTTTTGATGTTTCTTTTTCACCCTCTCACACGTGAAAAATACCTTCTTCTCATTTATTTTACTCTCCCAGTGGGATGAGATTTTCGATTTGGCATTTAATGTTTTAGGAAGGATTTTGGTTTTTGTTTGAAATTTTAAAAGCCGTTAAAAATTGTTTGAAAGGAATTAGTTTATAAATGTCGTAATTGTTCTGAATTGTCACATCCAGCAAATGGGCATCAAGAACAATAGAGCAATCAAGTTATAAGGACAATACACTTGATTAACTTAACAAACATAAATTAGCCTTTTTAAGAATTTTGAATTTTTAACGGTAATTTTTATTTTGAATTTCAAATACTTAAAATAATTCAAATTCGTGTAAAATCAACGTTCAATTTTTCAATCCGTTTACACTGGATTTACCTTACAACATTAGGATGGAGTGTATACACAAAGAAAGGAGTGAAAGAAAGGATGATAGTAAGTGAAAATCTACTAGATCGAAAGGTTTCGAGCGCTTTATTGCACTTTTATAAGAATGAAAAAATTGAAAAAGTTTAAAAAGAAAAAAAAGTTTTTAAAAAATTTCGAAATTTTGTCGGATTTTATTAGAAATTTTAAGGTCTCATTTTCTTTAGATTTCAAATTTCAAAATTTAATTTTAAATTTAAAAAAAAAATTTAATTTTAAATTTTGAAATTTTTGAGTCTAATTTCTAAATTAATTTGAAAATTTTCTAATTTCTAGATTTCATTAGAAATCCAAATTCCATTTTAAATTTCGATTTAATTTCGAGTTTTCAAATTTAAAAATTTCATTTTAAATTTCAAAATTCAAATTTGAATTTCAAAAATTCCATTTAAAATTTTAAATTTTAAAATTTCATTTTTAATTTTTAAATTTCAAAATTGGAATTTAATTTTTAAATTTTGAAATTCTTTTGAAAATTTCAAATTTCAAAATTGCTGATTTCCAAATTTTCTTTTTAGTTTCAAACTTCAGAATTTAATTTTAAATTTTGAAATTCTTCAAAAATTTCAAATTTTAAAATTTCTCTAAAAATTTTAATTCGTTTGAAAATTTTAAATTTGAAAACTTCAAGCTGGAATTTCAAAATTAAGTTGAAATTTAAAAAATTAAATTCATACATTTTGAAGATCATTTTGTTCCTTCATAATTCAAAAAAAAGTTTCCTTTCACATTATCAACAAAAATTATTGAAACATAATTTTTATATGAAATTTGTACTATAAAATTCTTGTTCAGACACAAAAAAAAAAGAAGTAACATTCTTGGGTTTTCGCACTTTGATGAAGGTACAAGAATTTCTTTTTTACTTTTCTTGCTTTGGGCTATTTAATTAATTAGAGATCAATATTGGAATTTTTGTTTCTGTTGCAATTTTAAATGCAAACAATTTGTTTTAAAGAAATTAATTGAATCGTGAAATATGTGGATGCAAATATTGTTGGAATTTTTATACAAGGAGCGAAGAAGTAGCAATAGCATAGTGAGTAAAGTGTTGGACAAAATTTTCAGAACTGTTATGTGTAGGAGCCTCTTTTAGAGTCCGAACTTCAATGGAGGAGGGACTTTTGGGACTTTCACAGTCCGGGCTCCCAAAATCATGACTACTTTACCCTTACAGACAAAAAAGCGAGCTCTCAAGCTCAGAGTAAGCTGAGACTAACGTTCACAAGCATACACATCTAGTATATTTCACGTAAGCAAGCTCTCCAAGACATGCTTTTTACCTGTTAGAGTTTTGTGTCAGCCAACCGACCCTAACGACTCTGTTACGATCCCAAAGATAGTTTAGACAAATTCGCGTACATCTTCGCTGTTTCTAGTCACTCCAATTTGGTTTGTGTGTTTGTGGTACATATATTATGACTAGGTACATTGTACCCTAGGTCATGCCACTGTTCAGAGTTGAAAATTCCTCAATCATTTATGACAAATTATCAATTAATCACAAATAGTACAAGCCTAGAATTTTCAATCAATTTTAGCCGAATCCAGTACGAATTCAGAGTCACTCCGGCCTGGTGTCGGATTTTTGATCGATTAGCCTAACTTTGCTATTCTGGAAACATATTGCCTAGATGCCATTGCAACCAATAACATTAATTCAACTCCCGCTACATTTCTAAAAATCTAAAAATGAACATCACTTTCTCTAAATCCTCAAAAAATCAAGAATTTTTCTATAAACCATTTGACAATGTCTATTCCATATTGTGAATTAATTTTCTAAAAACATTTTTTATGCCATAAAATCTACATTATAATTCCCAGTATTATCACTTAAAATACATTACAAACAAAGAATCTCCATAAGCTTCGACAAAGTGCAAAAAAAAAAAATCCAGCCTTTAGACAATGCAAAATCCTTCGATGTGTGATCAAAAAATATTATAGGATTAAATTTGAATAAAAAAAAATATCAAGCACAAGGAACTGAACATGTTTGTTCTCTTTATTTCCCTTTATTTTTTTTGATGTATTTTTTTTCACTTTAAGTGATGTCAAAAGATTTAGGGTGCGTGAAAAGATTTACCTTAGTCAAATCATGTTTAGTGTGTAATGGTGAGATAAGAAAGAGCTGGAAGCATTGATGCATATTTGTATCGGAACATTTGCGTATGCTTTTAAATATGATTGATGGGAATTTTAAAATGTCTTGAAATAAAGGATTTTTTTTTTGATTTAAATTCTCATACAATTGAAATTGTTTTTGGAATAAAAATTCAAATTTATTCAATTTGTTGTTTATTGACATAACTGATGTCAACTTTTGACAGGCTATGTAATCAATTTTTTTCTATATTTCATACCATTTCATAGATTGTGAATGACTTGGATTTGAGAAAGTTAAAATCACAATATTGATTGTATGAAAACAGGTGATTGAACTTACTTTTCACATTTTGTTGAAAATCACTTCTGTAACTTGTAAATGAAGGAACTTAAGAGACCTTAAAGTAACCTAATAGACCTTAAAGATTTTAGTAACAAATTGAATATCCTGAATATTTATAAATAAGATCCTTTTTGTTTGAAGATTGAAAACAAACTAAATTTTTCAATTAAGGGGGACTAACAACCATAAAAGGGGAAAACAAACTAACTGTAGTTGCAAATTTAGTTTGAATATAAAATAACCGTTAACATATTCTCTACATTTTTCGTGGTGAATATACTCCATTTAATGTTTGAAAATTGAACTTATTGGTAATTTGCAAGTTGTAGCCTGCGATAGAACCAGCTTCAAACGCAAAATAAGGGAGGCCATGGATCACACTTGATCTATACAGCCAGCGAGTAAGTAATTAAATTGAACTTAAGGGCTGTTCACTTATTATTCAACGCTATTAGGGGAAAAGGAGGGTTTAAAAGTTGATTTTTTGGGTTGCGTAATATCCTAACTGACTAACCATTCGGTAAAAAAATCTTTCGTCATGAAATTCTATTTTATTCATCGGATAATTGCATTTATGCAGTTACATTTACATTTTGTGGCCAACATATTGTCAGTAATAATTAACAGTTTTACATATTAATTTTTACATATATTACATTAAATGAATTAGAGTTTATGTAGGGATTAAGTAAATTAAATCTAGGTTTCGAATAAACTGATCCTAAAAGTCAAAGAGCATACTTTCATGGTACACATGGTAAATAGCACTAACTTACTTACTTCGCTGGCCGTACAGATCAAGTGTGATCCTTGACCTGTCTCAGTCGACTCTTAAAGCTGACTATATCGCTGTCTACCGCTTGCTAATTATCAATGCCAAGTGTGACACTATCTCACAAATAGCACTAAGGTATCTCTAAAAGCGGTCTCTTTGCTTGTTAGGGCTGGTATAATTTCCTTATACCTTATTCCTAAGGTGGGGGACTCTCGTTTTAATCTTCAGTGAGCGACACATGGTCCGATACTTTCCGGTCTGTTCTGACAAAATTCTAATCTTAAGACAATCTTGTTGCTCTCATTTTTTCCATTGCACTTTAAGTTTTTGATCCGTTCTTAATTTAACTTTGTCTTGAGGACCAATCATGACTTGAACTCGTACATCTTTACATTTCAAGTATCTAAACTTCGAAAAAGGACAAATTTGATTATAGCTGGATTCAAACTAATGACTTTCGGGGTATTATTGCAAATTTGAGCCAAAAACCTTACCTATTTGACCAGCAAGACACAGTTTACATTTACATTTACAACAAACCCCATTATGAATAAGTACAGTTTAGACCAACCTGTGAACCACAGCATGCAATTTCTAGGACCGAAGTGTGTCATAGCACGAAAAAAGGTTACCACAGTAATGGTTTGGCACAAATTATTCAAAATTCAATCCCCATTTTTCAAACATTTAAGATAATAATAGACTAAATGGGTTGAACACAACAAAAAAATGATTGCAATTTGATATTTTATGAAAATTATCATTGATATCATTAAAATAATTTTATTATCACTGATTAAAAAACATGCTTTTTAACAACTAACTGCCTAAAAAATGAACATGCATAAAATATTGGTTACCAATTAATTAAAAAAGCATAAGGGCAATTGAAAGCTGTATATTTATATATAAAAGAATCAAATGAAAGGATGCACGCATAAATATGCTCGAATCACCAATTCAGTTCATTATTAAATGTTATGTTTGAAAAGTCATTGAAATAATGATAAAGCCAGCATTATCCGTACAATTTATTGAGTCAGTATATCTATATATCTATATATATATATTTGTTGTTGTTGGGATAATTGCTCTGTAATATGATAATATTTTTTTATGCTCAATAAACTTCATGTTTAACATTGCAGGGGCATTTGCTGGATCATTGAGAATAATTAACAATGGCATTCATTGATGAAGTAATGAAACAAATGGAATATTGTGAATCCCTTACTCTATTATGCTTCTGCTTTTTCTCACTCGACCATCATCGTCATCATCTCAATTACAATCCGATATACATTATATTGTCGTCATGTCTACTACTTGTTTTACTTTCTCTCAGTTTCTCATTCCTATTTGTTCCTATCTCTATCTATTTGTTTAGAGAAGTAAATAGAAAATGTGGATGGATGTTTAGCTGTATGTAAGATGAAAAGTTAATTTAATTGAAATATTTATCAGATGACCTCGTCTCTATCATAAAAGCTGATTTTTTTTTTTTTTTGCTGCTTACTTCCATTCTTTTGTCATGTTATTTGGAAGTAGTAAAGCCGCAAAAAGTTAACTTGTCCATTAGGCTGATGAGATGATATTTCCTTTAAATAAATAAAAGCAAAATAATTCTGTTTTTTTTGCGACGTAAATTTTAGTTCCATTTCTGGTGGACTTGTTTTTAATTTGCTGTAATATCCGAACACACGAGGAGGATGTTCATGGTTATGCTCACAAAATTGAGCATGCTCAGATTCAGAGTTGCAAAACAGGGATCTGTGACAGGTAAAAATCGTACAAATTCTTGATAATTTGTATGATTTTTCTTCCAAATCTATAAAAATTATTAAGAAATTTTCCGGTTTTTGCTTGTTTGCCAACTTTGCTCAGATTTAGTATTTATCATTTTATGGACCTCCAAAAGAAGGTGAAGTATACCGATGTAAGCATAATTATGAACTCTAGCAGATTTTCTAGGATGCTGATATTGTCGTGTGAATCGTTTAAGATGGGTAGACCATGTGAACAGACGACCACAAGATGTCCCAGTATATAACAGGAATATTTGCAAACTTTGTGGATGGCAAAAGATTGACAGGAAGACCGAAAAGATCCTGATTTGGATTTGTTTACAAAGACGCTAGATTTCTCAATTTCCCAAACTGGCAGAAGTTGTTGAAAGATAGAGCTGTCTACAAACGTTCTCTAAAGGTGGGAATTGTCCTCGTGCACCGCAGCCAAGGAAGGAGTATGCATCATGAAAGTGCTCATTTAAGTGAGTAAGTTATGTGTTAGCTGTAAATAAGGCTGAAAATATAAGCTTTAGACTTAATTATATGCCGAAAATAAAAGGCGACCAGCTATTTCAATTGTAAATCAAAGACTCTTTACTTTATTAATTATTTCAATTACATTCGAAACGAAGCGAGCGTGAGAGTGAGCGAGTTGGTAGACTGAGAGAATTGACGATATTTAATCCCTCCCCTCCTAGTTTGAACCATGTCCCCATGGTTTACATCTTTATGGGTTGGTTGATGCTATTGCCTTCTCATATACGACTTTTTTCAGCTTCTTCTTGTAGGCATTAAAACCTTTTAGCAGTAAGTCCAGAATTCTTAATATGATCAATATGATTAATGCTATCAGAATCTCGTTTGAAGAGACCGGGAGAATTTCTCTGTTTATATAGTTATTATTTGTAAGTTGGGATGACATATTTTCCGTTGTAGCGGTGTCACCTTTATTATTCAATCCCAGATTCATCTTATAGAATTTTTGAAAATGATGTGTTGGAAGCTCAAGTTCTGGTGGTTTCATCTACTGTGGAGTGAAGACTGTGTTCGTTTTGTTCTCTTACTCGCTTTATATGTTAAAATTTTGAGGAAGTGTTTACTTCATATGATACGTAAATATTTTCTTTATCAATTTATAAAATAGTACAATTGAAATTTGCTTATTTTGTGTTGATATAATAAGAAAAGAAACAAAATCAAGAAAAATTTAAAAATATTAAAATTGTGACAGAATGTCACTGTTTACATTAACTTATAGTTCTTTTTTTTTTTATAATGCTTATGAAATGATGACAAAGTGTCATTTTTGAATTATTTAACTTAATTACTACTTTTTGCAAAAGAAAAAGGAAAGATAGAAAAAACAATTTGGATATAAAAAATTACTTTAAGATTCTTTTAATATTAGTTTTATGGATTTTTCTGTCTTTTTGATCAATGAAGGTGTTTTGGTTATCGGTTTTTACTATGATTGGTCGGAATTTGTTTTCCGTCTTTTTCTTTATACCAGGAACCTTCTCAAAAACAACTTCATTTTCGGATAATTTAGGTGGACAGTCACCTCTGTTTATTGCATTCTTCTTGCTTTCTTGTAATTTTAGAATTATGTCGTCATAAAATTTGTTTTTAGCAAGAAGAATGTTTTCAATATTTTGGTCTCGTCCGTCTGTTATAGCCAGAAAAATTTTTTTGGGGGTCGTTTTTGTGACACTATGTATGGTGTCATTATACATAGCCGTAGAGATATAGAAAATCTCTTTTTGTGTGAGATCTTTATATTTATCTCTAATACATCTAAAAATTTCGCTGATTGTCGAGTGAAATCTTTCGACGATTCCGTTGGCTTTACTGAAATTTGAGGGAGTGTAATGGGTTTTTATGCCAAGTTCCTCTAAAAATCCTCGAATTTCTGCTGACTTAAGAGCCGGCTCGTTATCAGAGACGATTTCGGAAGGAATACCGTATCTAGTAAAGAGCTTGACTAAAGCGTTCTTTACGTCAGCGATTGTACGCGATTGTATGTGGATAAGTATACCAAATTTGGAAAACTTATCAACAGCCGAAAGAAAGTTATCGGACTTCGAGATAAAAATATCGATATGAAGGATGTGTAAGGGATATTTCGGATCGGGGGTACTTGAGGTTTGGATATTATAAGGTTTCCGGTCATACTTTTGTGTATTGCAAGTCTTACACAGTGAAATGAACTTTTGAACTTTCTTTCTAAGTGCTGGTATGTGAAACTTAGAAGAAATCTCTGCGACATTTTCCAAAATTCCGCGATGTTTCAAATTATGCGTAGAAGCGATAATTTGCTCTTGATCGTCCAATTTTGTGACGTCAATCAACATCTTTTGGGATATTTTAACTTTTATTTTACTATTCGAAAAATATTTCTTGTAAGTTTCTTGTATCATACCGAGAAGTTCGGTTTTTGCAAAAATACAGTTACTATGCCTGTAGTGAAGAGATTTTTCCAAAATTTCTTTAAAAATTTTGATTGAAAAAATTTTCTGCGAAAAGTATGTCTGAAAATTTTTGGAGAAATTTCTTCGGAGATGTCAGAGTCTGAGTCGGATTTTTCTAAAATGATTTGGTTTGAAAATTGGTTTACTGGTGATTCAGTCATGGGTATAAAATGAGAATCGTCTTCATCACCGGAGTGAATTGTCATTATGTCGTCGTCTGCATGATTTAACATGGAAAAGTTTTGTGATATGTCACCAGTATTTCTAAGTCTTGAGAGAGCGTCAGCGACTACATTTTCTCGGCCCTCTTTGTAACGAATTTCGTACTGAAATTCTTCGAGTTTTAACCGCCATCTAACAAGGCGAGAACTCGCGTCCTTTACGTTAAATACGTAAGTAAGAGGTTTATGATCTGTATAGAGAACAAATTTATTGCCATATAAATATGGACGAAAATATTTGCAAGCCCAGACGATGGCGAGCAATTCCTTCTCAATTGTACTGTAATTTTCCTCAGACTTGTTGAGGGTACGGCTTGCGAAAGCCACGGGTCTCTCCTGATTAGGTGGACCCTGTGAAATGAAAGCGCCAATTGCTGAATTGCTGGCATCACAAGTCAGCACGAAAGGCTTTGAAAAATCTGGGTACACCAAAATTGTCGAGTCTGTCAAACAGTCTCGAAGTTTTTCGAAGGCTTTTATATAGTCTTCAGATAAGATGATTTGGGCACCTTTACGAAGGGAGTTTGTAAGGGGTTTAGCAATTTTTGCGAAATTTGGGATGAAACGTCGATAAAAACTAACGGTTCCCAGAAATTGTCTAATTTCTGACTCAGTTTTAGGGATTGGCCAATTTTTTACGGCACTAATCTTGTCGGGATTCGGTTTGACACCCTCGCTAGTCACGAGATGTCCTAAGAATTTTGCTTCCTTACACAGGAATTTACATTTGTCTAATCTGACTTTTAAGTTATAGTCAGAGAATCTTTGAAGAATTTTCTCAAGAATTACCATATGTTCTTGAAGAGAGGTTGAAAAAACGATTACGTCATCCATATAAACGAGACAATTTTTGCCAATTAAATCTTTAAGGACTAAGTCCATGATGCGGCAAAATGAAGATGGAGCGTTTTTTAAGCCAAAAGGCATTCGTAAAAATTCGAAATGACCATTTTCTACGGTAAATGCGGTTTTTTCACGATCGCTTTCAATAATTTCTATTTGGTGGAAACCAGAGAAAAGATCTAAAGTCGAGAAATAGTTTGAGCGGCCTAACTTGTCTAAAATATCCGTGATATTTGGGATCGGATATTTGTCATCGACTGTTTTCTGATTCAGGCGTCGGAAATCGACGACCATTCTCCATTTGGGATTATCAGGGGAATCAGACTTTTTTGGAACTAGGAAAACTGGGGATTGATATGGAGAATTTGATGGTTGGATAATGTTTCTACGTAGAAGATCATCCACCTGTTTTTTCAATTCTTTCTTATGCACCTCAGGGCATCTGAAAGATTTTGTGTAGACGGGGACGTCGTCAATGGTGCGGATAGAATGCTTCAAGGCACTCGTAAAGGTAAGAACGTCATCGTCATTGTAAAAACAATTTTTATGGTTTAGGATTACTGTCCGTAAACTTTTTATTTCTTCAGCATTTAAGTTTTCATAATTAATTTGCGATAAAATATCACATTTCTTGGGTTGAACGGAAATTGCTTGTGGAGTCAGCGAATTTATTTCAGTGGAATTGTTTTGGAAATTATTTGCTATTGAAGTATTTTTGTTAAGTTTCGAGTTTGAATTTGTGTCAACGTTATTTTCAGTAGAAATATGAATAACAGGAAATGCTTGTGAAGCGTTTTTATTTTGAATACGTGGAACGTTGTTGAAACTCTTGTGCTGACGTGCATGTGCATTTTTATTTAGGACACCTGAGAAGTTTTGATTTTGCAAGCTTGTGTCGCTGGATATAGTGACTTTTGCATTTTCATGACCGATTGGACTTTGTGTGGAAAAATAGCGATGTGGCTGATTTGTGTTACTTTTGAATTCACAAATTTCATTGTTGGACATAGGAATTTTTCTTTTCATCTGAATGGAAAAATCTCCAAGTATTAAAATGTTGGGAACTGTGAGGATTTTTGCGTGCAAAATCTGAAGAGTTTCATATCCTATGAGGATATCGAAAAAGTCACTGAAGTTATGTATGAAAAATGGGAAAATCTTTGATGATTTTAATTTGGGAAACGGATTAAATCTAGCAAATTTGTCGATATGCACGATTCCAAGCATAGAGGCAATTTTGAATTTTCTTGGTAACTGATGTGCTTGTCGGACATGTTTGGGATTAATGTAGTTTTTGTTGCTGGCGGTATCGATTAGCGCAAAAAGTACACCAGAGGTGGAATTAAGGGTGATGTAAGGAACACAATTTAAGTCCCTTGATTTTCTTCCAGACCCAACTGAAAATTTAGGTCATCGATAACCGTGTCGTCTTCTTCAGCCTCGTAATCGGGCTGGAAATCTTCTTCCTCAGCGCATTCGGCATTATTCATGTGGGAACGGTATGAAATGCCACTCATCGGCTGCATAGACCTACGAGAGCGCATTGAAATATCCTCATCAATGTTCTGATTGCGAGGGTTCATGGCGTTTCCGGCATAATTTGCAGGGTTTGGTCTCTGATTTATTGGATTGGGATTTCTGTTTTGCCACGAAAAATTTTGGGGCTGATTTTGTTGAAAATTTTGTTGTGGGGCTCGTTGAAAATTTTGTTGTGGATTTTGAAATGAGCGGTTTTGAAGTGGTTGAGACTTTTGATTATTATATCTTTGGATTTTGGGGAAATTTTGATAATTTCCTATCTGAAAATTTCTACTCATGCGGGCTCTTTCTCTTTGACGGTCTTGTGCCTCGCTTTGAGCAAGTGCGGCTCTATATGCTTCAAGCATGTCAGGGGCTTTTGTGTACGCACTAATTCGGGTAAATTTCCTCTTAAGCCGTCGACGAAACCCGTAACGACAAGTGGAGTCATAACTCGCATGATTGCCGGTACGTGACCATCGTTCTCTGGGTCAAGACTCAATTTTTGGGAGATCTGTGCAACTAGCTCACTTGTCTCTTGATAATATTCATCCAGAGATTTGTTTGCTTGGGAAAGGTAGGGGATTTTTTGAGTAATCGTGGCGATATCGCGCTTATCACCGAAATTTTCGATTAAAACTCGTTTAATCGCGGGCCAATCTACAGCATTGTGTGTAACAAGAGCTTTATCGGCGTCACCTATAATTTTATTTCGAATGACCTGTCCCCAAAGACGGTAAATTGGAAGATGGGCAATCTGTTGGTAGGTTTCCATGACGGATTCCACCGTGCTGATCCAAGTAAACAAGGATGTTTTATCACCTGCATACTTCTCGATTTGCTTGATTGGATCAGGGATTTTGGTATTATTAATCGCCGCTGCGACTAAAGCATCTTCATTTGGGACCACTAGGGGGTCGATCTGATTATCAACATGGGCCATATTTTGAATATTAGGGCGACGAATGGGACGGCGGGGTGAAAATCTTTCAGCGTATGGATTAATTTTGAGAATTGAGATTTAGAACACTTGTATTATTTTTTATATGAGATCGCGAATGCACAGAATAACACACGCGTAAAATAAATAAAAGGCTATACTTACCCAGCAATTTGGGTGCTGCGCTCTAATCTATTCTTCTGTTAAGGATTTGTTGCTTATTTTTGGGTGCGACTATCTTGTCGAATGAAACTTAGTATTGATGAAAAAAGAAATGTTTTTCTTTATTTTTGCTTAGAAATTTCAATAATTTCTGTTTAAATTATATATATTTTTTGCTTTAATATTTTCTTTACAGCGTAATTTTTTGCTGATTTTTTATTTTTATATCACTTTGGATTTTTTTATATCACTTTGGATTTTTTTAAATCACTTTGGATTTTTTTGCAAATAATTATGTTTTCACTATTTCACTAACTTAATTTCTAACTAATAAATATGAGCTTTATTAGGTTCTTTGAGACTTTTACGCGAATGATTTATATTCACTAAACCACGGTAGTTTAACTTAACCGGTAAAAGACACTACTCTGAAAACTGCGCCAGTTATGTGTTAGCTGTAAATAAGGCTGAAAATATAAGCTTTAGACTTAATTATATGCCGAAAATAAAAGGCGACCAGCTATTTCAATTGTAAATCAAAGACTCTTTACTTTATTAATTATTTCAATTACATTCGAAACGAAGCGAGCGTGAGAGTGAGCGAGTTGGTAGACTGAGAGAATTGACGATATTTAATCAGTATTCTCATTATCTATTATTTACTTACTTACTGGAAAATGCTCCGACTTGGAGCCTAGATTATTACAAAAGGCTTTTCATCTGACTCTATTGCTGGCCACATCACAAAGCTTGTACAAATTCTCTGTTTTGACATCTAATTGTCATTCCCGCATTGCTATTCTATGCCAAGTTACTTTTAGAGCAACAGTGCGCCACCTTGATGCTTTGGATTTCATTCAAGCTTGATAAAACAAGTTTGTGTTTTAGTCCCACTTACGACACCTTATCAAGTATTACGCTTTCGAAGCGTGTAATCTATCAGGCCATACTTTTGCTTGAGGACTTCCCGATAAATGTCTTCCTGACCAGCTCTTTTCAGTAATACTTGATTTAACTGCCAATCAAGTGGATCACTAGTCCACCAGATTCTTAGGATCCGTCTATAGCAACGATTATGTTAGAAATAGGAATAATAGATCAAAAATCCTGCTTCAAGTCGGTTTGACTCTGACTTGTTGCCAGATTTGTTTTACATCCAGCATCATGCAAGAGTCACGCCAGCTTAATATCGGATAATAGACGACCAATTGTTAAATGTCACCTAAATCTAGCTCTTTCAGTTGCAACCTATTAATCACCAAAATACACAAAATTAAGATTGATCAAAAGTCACTTTTTTACGTCTCATTATCCTCCATCCGTTTGTAAAACGATACAATAATTTAAACAAATTGTGAAACCATCAAGAATAACAATTACATGTGGAAGTATCATTACAAAATTTAGCATATTAGCATCTCTACATGTCCTTACCTTCAAATTTCGACAGCATTAGACATAAAATTAGATTATAATTTTCCATTTCCTCACTCTCCAAAAAATCCACATCACATTTAATGTTGATTGCTTTGCCTCGAAGGTTTTCTGCCTTTACATTTGCTCTGTGTTTATAGCAATTGTCAATCGTCTTATCGTAGATGACAAAAATTAGCACGAATTATTTCAATTTCAAAAAAGCATATACAAATAGATTAAATGTATCACGTTAATGTATATGACTCATTTCATTACATTACATCTGCTCCTGTGTCTGTCTTTCATGTTTGATTTTTTTCTTTTCCTTTTTCTCACAAGAAAATAAAAGCACGTGGATGTTGATGAATGAGAAATTGAAGATAAGAAATTACTTTTTTCCTCTTGCTGCCTTTCTACATGTAAAAAATGTGAAGGAACTCAAATAAATAGGAATCTCTCTTATCTCACAATGTTGATTTTAAAGTCTTTTATATTTTATTTTTTCTTCTCTAATTAATTAACTTTCCTTCTTTTTCGCATCTTCTCTACCAACTTTTTAATGCTAAGGAGCAATCAAACTTTTCCAATTAATTAAACTCAAATAATATTTTTTACTTCTCTCTTTTTTGAGAGTTTTTTTTTTGTTTTGTTTTATTTTTATTTTTAAACAATTTAACAGTTCCACAAACGGACGTTTTGAAAAGGAAAAATGTTGATGATAGAACTGGAGAGATGGACTGAGTTATTTGCAATGAGAAAATATTTCTTTTAATTTAAAAGATTTTTATTGCATTTGTGGAGTTAATTTGCAAAGTAGAGGAATTTTGGAGTGTATTTTCGAGAAGACTAACTAGTTAATGATGAGTTGATAATGTCCAGTTGCCAGTTGATGACTAGTTCTAACGTATTTTTGTCCAATCTGGAATTTCGTGATTAATAGGCAATTTCTAGTCATACTGACAATAATCCATATCAATACTGATCAAGGCTTAACACTTTGGTGCCGAGGAAAATAAAAGTTTCCCAAACAATGCTTCCCTAGACGCGATTTGTCCTTACCTTGACCAATTTTTAAGACGAAAATTGTTGATCGCTGTATTGTGCTGCTTAACATCCTCAAGATTAGACACCCTGGAGAAATTACTACACATTCCAGATTTTGAATCCGTCAATAAATCCCAAATTAGGAGAATTTAATCATTGATTGGCAGTTCAAAAACTTTCTAAACATAAGTTTGGTACGGAAAAAGTATAAATTAAGATCAAAACTTAACTTGAAGTTTGACAAATGTTATATAAACATGCTTAGAACCATCTTAATGGATTTTGTTTCTAAGGAGATCTTAGGATGAACTATATTTGTAAAACTATCTTCAGATTAATTAGCCTTGACCTTATTTTTGGAGAGATGTCTGCTTTGTAGGTCACCACGTTCTCGTCATATTTTGGTTTATCATCGTGTTCAATATTGATTCCTTTATCCTCAAGCCGTATACAGGTGATTTTTCCAATTCGAGTGTCAGTAACGGTGCTTTGGGTGTGTTGTTCAAGGATGACCTAGTTAAGTTGCGATTTGTTAATCAAGACCTGTAGAATAGAACATAATGTAGGGTTTGCTTATAGCAGAAATTGACACTCCGATCGATGATCTGTTGTACTTACTTACTTCTTACTTCCTTGGCTGTGGCGCACGGGGGCCTATTGTGGCGATTTAAGAATGTCTGTAGACAGCTCTATCTTTCGATAACTTCTGCCAATTAGGGATATTGAGAACTCTAGCTTCCTTATCCACACAACCAAGGACATTTTCGGCATCCAACCAATCCAGGACATGATCTGTTGCACCATCCCTAATTCTCCACAAAAAAACATATCAAGACAAGTTGTAAGCAATCTTTTACAATAGTTTTCGCGACACACCTTGATGGCAAGCTTCCACCTAAATCAAACTAGTGTTTTATAGTACCAGGTTGTTCATCATTCATCTAGACAAACTTAAAGTCAGATAAAAGCTTATCCACTCATAGCTTGATGACGAAACTCTAAATTGTACCTAAACTAGGGTATCCTGTAATAAAATATGCGTTATTATCATTATAAAAATCTTTAATTTTACTTGATATCCGTCTTCGTATTTCACATTTATTCTCCCATTTCGAAGAACACTTTAACAGTACCTAGAAGAAGGAAGCAAAAAAAAAAAAAATTGAGTGAAATATTCCCGGTGAGTTTTAAATTGCGAATAAGGAGGGAAGCAAAAAAAAAAGGAAGCGTGAGAGAAAAATGAAAAGTGTCTGGCAAACATAAACAGTTTGAAATAATAAATGACACTGAATTAATTTGCACAGGAAATAGGATAATTTCCATAAAGTTTCAGCATCACAAAACTTCTTGTTGAATTTTATTAAAAAAAAGGGAAAAACTTTTCCCATCAAATATGACTTGAAACAGAATAAATTTTTTCTGCTTAATTTATATATACGTGGATTTATGTCCATTAAATATAATTTTCAATTAAATTTAATTTAATGAGATGGATTCTAATGGAAATGAAATTTGAGATTTTTCAGCCTTAATTTCTTTTGATGCTACTGTGTTATAATTTCATATTTTTTTATTTTATATCCATTTGATGTGAAAATTGAATCTTCCCTTTTTTCATATTTGATGAGATGAAAACCTTATGAGTATATGTTTTTGAATTAATGTTGATTTGGATTAACATTTTCTTCTTGTCTTAAGGTACCATGTACATACATACCATACATATATATTTGGGTATTTGAATGCATAATTTATGAATGTCCTAAAGGGAAATATGAAATTAGCTTTTAATATATTGAAATTTTCATAAGAATTTCATGTTGTAAACCAAATTATCACTGATTAATAATTATTATAGCTTTCTACAATTGATACGCATTTCAATGTTGCCCACATTGGAATACCCTTTCTTGTAAATTCCGGTCATAATCCCAATAAATCATGTATTGTACCGAGACGACAGAATACTTAAAGTCAAGTAGCAGTTCATGGAGAAAATGATTAAATTCAGCAACTGACATGGAAGCACCATGTTATACTAATATTATGGGACCAAAGTGTACCAATTGTAATTTGTTATTTTTTGGATGGATAAATGACAGATGCAGTAACGTAGTAGTTAGAGTGTCGACCTAACCACGGTTTATGGGCGTTTTCAAACATTTTCTCCCACCACTGAAATAGAGACTTCTTATGCATATCTGTTAGATTCTGGAGCTTCGCGTTAAATCGCTCATCTTCAAACGAATGACCCTGCCAATGACAGTTTAATAAGTGTGTCCTACAGTGACCTACATTTTACAAAATCCGGATACAACATTTTTAGCCTGTAGCCTACATAATGTAGCTGTGAGTCACTTTTCCAGTGCATATGATTCGAAAAGGGACATATGACCAATTTTCCTTGCCTAGCCTCGAATCCATGATAGCTGGTTCGGCATGAAATGATTACGTTCAAAAATACATAACCAGTGCAGTTTGTTTTTATAGTTTTTCCAAGGCTGCAATCCTACGTTTTTTTGTCTGCAGATCTGAATTTTTGGATAAACTCTTCAAAAAAACTTAAAAATTTACATTTAAATCAATAAAACAATTAATTTCCTTTAAAAATTCCTACAAGCCTTAATAAAAAATTATGACAAAGCATGATGTATGTACTGTTAATATTTATAAAGCTTTATATTAGAGTAGTTAAATAAAAAAACTTTATGACAGCCATTGCAGCTATAAATTGTTCAAAAAAACCACCTAACACAGGTTATCAAGCTTGAACAGACCACTGTCAACTAAAACATTATTTTCATTCTTTCACCAGTTGCGTCATAATCTAACTACACATTTATCTACAATCCTTCTATTTAAACAGAGACAGAGAATTTATTATATCAACAGTGTATTTTTCACAAATGCAATAAAAGTGGTCAGCAGAGGTGTAGTCAGGGAAATGGATTGGGATAAAGGGTTAGAAAGGGTGGGGGGAGGTGTTGAATGGTAATTGTATGGATCCCAAAAATTTAAGGACGATTTTAGGTTATTTGTTTGAAAAATCAACAAATTGGAAAAATTCCAAAAAAGGGGAGGGTGGGAGTGAGGTCGGTCCAGAGCCCCCTCCCCCATCTCACGCTCCTTTCTTCCTGAATGCTCACTTATGCTATTTTCCAGTGCAGTTTTGAAAGCATTTAAATATAATTTTTACAGGTTCCCCAAACATCCCCCCTTCCTCCTTCTCCCAACCCCTGACTGCACCCCCACACTAACCACCATAAATTTTATTTTTTGCTCCCTTTAAGCATACTAAAAAGCTTCATAAAAATTTCAAATTTACCTCATAAAAAAAAGAGTTTCTAATTCAGCATAAAATATTCTTTAACGAAAATTTTACATTCCTCCTTTTTTGTTATACATTTAATGTATGTCAACATCATAACTTTACATTTTATCTAGTCACAAAAAAAAACGAAATTCTTTTCACATCCATATGGCAGTGGTGGACAACCTTTTGTTGTGTCATGGTACAGGTTGGTCTAAGGCAGTTGTGGGGAAACTTTTGGTTTTTGAGGGGTACCTTGATAGTAGGCTTGGATTGAAATTGGACATGACATATGGTACTAAAGTGTCGCGGCCCACAGGTTGCTCACCACTGGACTAAAATTACAATTTAAATAGAAAACGACATGCAATTCATGGCATTTTCTAAAAAAATTTGGCAGTATACTATTGTAACGCGATTCAGCTTACCGACAGGTTGCCCACCCCTGCCATACGCTCGTTCGTTCTACTCTTTTAATTTATATTTTTTAAAAGTTTTTCATCCCTCTCGAGATTCTTTTCATTTGAATCAAAATGAGAATCATTAACATTTTTACTCATTTTTTGCTACTGTGTAATAATCCTTAATTCTTGTATGTTTAAAAGCGCGTGGCAGTAAGAATGTAATGGCAACATATTCATAAGAGTCATAAAGTAATGAGTATAAGCATGTGCTTTAAAAAACTTTCTGCTTTCTATAATTCTCATTAAATAAATCTAAATACGTGAGACATTATATCCCCCCCACCACATACATGAGCATGTGTAGTCATGAAAAGGTATAAAGTTTAAAGACAAAGATACTTTTTTATAGCCGCTGAATAATAAAGAAATATATATATAAAATCATAGTGCGAGAAGTATCTTTGTGCAACGTTGGTTGCATATATTACGACGTTTAATTCATTTGGGAATAGATAATTATTAAGCCAACTATAATTTTCTGTTCTATTTTGATGGGTTTGAAACCTAATGAGATGTTTGACACAAATAAAGTGAATTTCTAGAGATTTGTAACAACGTTTTAGGGGCTGTTTCATCAAAGAGTTTTAGATAAATTGGAAAATTCTGAACATGAATAAAGTGAATTTCTGGAGATTTGTAACAACGTTTTAGGGGCTGCTCACTTTTTTATGTTTAGATGGCTTCGGATTGAAGTTAAAATTAAACTGATATAATACCAATTGTCATGAAATTCTTAGAATTGTTCCATTGTTCGTTATTCTATAGCTTACTTCGCTTGTCGTGCGGATCATCTGTGATCCATGGTCTTTCTCAGTTGGCATTTGAAACTACCTCTATCGATGGCTTCGCTTTGCTAGTTATCAATACCAAATGTCTATAATACCAATTGTCTTCATCTACAGCCTCTTTTAAATAGTTCTTTGGTCTATTATATTTTTTATTTTTAAAAAAATATCGCTATTTTAGAACGTAATAAGTAAGTCTCCGGCATCTTAGTGTATTATTGAAATAATTACGTTTATAGCAAATACACAAATCAACATGAAATCGACTAGCTTAGTAGTCGACCGATTGGCGACAACTAAATACTACGCCACTGCTGCTGTATCCCTCGATCAACTACACGAAGACTTTTAGCATTTATCAATTTGTGTAAATTCTCAGTCAATCAGATGCATATTGAAGGAGCAGTATTGCCTTTATTTCAATTTGAGACTGTGAGCCGCGTTTCTACTGCATATAATTCGAAAAAGGACAGATGATGAAATTTCACCTGCCGAGTCTTGAACCCAAGCCAGGAAAATATCATAAGAATTAGGTTCCGAAAACCAACACCATTCCGCCACCGAGCCATCTCGAATCACTCAAAAAAATCCATATTCCTCTCAAATACACAAAATTTAATCCCTTCCTTCTACCTCTTGGCTGTAATATATCTGGCTGCTTCTCCTGCATTCAATCAATTATTTTGAATTCATTAGAAACTCTTAAAAACTTTTCAATAAATTTTCATAAAAACCTCAAAATGTCAAACAATTTTCTATCAATATTTGATCGAAAAATTTTCCTAGACATTAATTCCTCTATTAAATGACACATCAATATGCAAACAAAATGCACAACAAATTTTCCTCAAAACTTTTTAACAATTTTTAATAAAAAAAAATGCAACTAGTAAATAATGCACACAAGAAAGAAACAGAAACAGAAACTTTTCTTCTACCTTTAAGAAGCTCAAGTATTCATTTTAATGATGACAAAGCAATGAGAATATAGAAGTAAAAAAAAATATTTGCTTAAGTTATTTCTAAAAGTTTTCACACCTGAGACAAACTTTCCTCTCTAAAGCGAGACATCGAGGTTTTAGTTCTTTTTTTTATACATCATCTATCTGTGAATCATGGGAATTTTACTGTGCTGTACACTTTGATAGTGAGAAATGAAATAAAATAAATTAAATTAAAGAAGAGAGATTAAAGTAAAAAAAAAAAAAAAAAACTTTCAATTAGTTTTGAAGTGCTTTTATGAAAACAAGCTATCGTTTTAGGAAATGTTTATGAAAAATGAATACCAATATCCAGCAAAAAGTGGGGTCATTTACTTATTACGTAACACTCTTAAGGGAATTAGTAAGGGTGACCAGAGGATTTTCGTTCGGGACATTTCTAAGTTTGGCTTAGAAGTGAAAAAATGATTAAAATTCAGAAAAAAATATTTTCAGTCTTGGGCTTGAATCCGGAACTTGACAAGGAAAATGTTCAAAATTTTTCAAAAATTCCAAAATTTGAATGGAGTTTTGAACTTTTTGAAAAATCGGGACATTTTAAGGCTTTGTCTGGACACAGCAGCAAGGTAAAAAGGACAGCAGCATCCCAGCAAAAATACAGCAGATGGCCGCCCTAGAATTAGTTAAGCTGAAGTCTTACTTCGAAGTTGACCAAATGTCAAGTGTAAACCTTCTCGTTTTATTCCCACATATCGGCCGCTGGCGATCGAGCTATGTGCCGGAGTAAGTGTCTTAAAGGATAGAGCAAAAGCCACCTTGTCTGAAAGGTGGCAGCCATACAATCAGACAAGGGATTAAAAAGCTAACCACCAACCATTTCCGAAATCAATTTGTACAATGAAAGCAACTTATGGTAATGCTCTTAAGGAGGGAAGGGGGTATAGATCAGTTGTAATCCCTGATCCCCCATAGGAGTCGTCTAAAGCTGTCTCTATAGCTGGCTTCAACTAGCTAATTTCCAATACCAACGAAAATAGCATGAGGCTGTGTTTCATCTAATCTTGTTTAGGACCAAAGTCATCCCTCTTGTCACCCGCCTGGAGCCAAATTTTCGATCAATTGAACGGAATGCATCGTATTGGTCTTGGAAATTGGATATCAGCCTATCCAATTTCCAAGACCAATACCAGGCTAGGTCGTCAACGAACTCTTTTACCGTCCAGAAAGTCAGCTTTTAAGACCTTAATTAATAGAGTTTGATTAGGTCTTCTTATAACATGTCCAGCCCATCGCAGCCTGTTCACTTTAACTCATTTGTCGTTAATAAAGCGGCTCAACAGGTTTCTGTACAGAGGGGAATAAGGTGTCAAAAAGTTAACTTTTTAAGTTACCTAACATGTCATCGACCCCCAAAGGGTGAGACGAATACAAAATGAATATTAAGAAATTTTTGTAGTGGTATGTAAGAAGTATGTCTGGAACATTAAGTAACTTTATCATTTATGGATTTAATTAAGCGGTGAATATTCGGAATGAAAATTGTTTTGCATGCATTTTAGAGTGTTGTTAGAGGATATTGTTAGAGAGTTAGTCTTTTGGATAAAAAAGAATCAGTTTAAAGTTTTTTGACTTCATAGTTTCAAGTTGAAGCATTGTTAGAAATTTGATGATGTCATCAAAATTACATCGCACCTACCAGAAAGGCACACGGCATCATATTGGTCAAAAGTCCGATTCCAGGCCAGTGTGACTTTTAGGACTAAGATTTGATGAATTTCGGTCACTAAGTCATGTAAAGGCGGTTAAAGGCAAATGTATTTTTGAAAGATGAAAGATTCTGTTACCGAGTGACTAAATAGCAAGTTAAGGCAATAATTATCAAAAGAATAGTTGATTAAATGACAAAACTCAAAGTCTAACATTGCACCTTAAGAGTAAATAGAGTAAATAGAACTGAAGAGACTTGCTCAATAAATCCTTATGATTTACACATTCTTCTTTTATTGCAGTCTAAAAACTTTATTTTTTATTCTTGATTTAAAACAGCTTATATTAATATTAATTAATTAAAGATGTTCCGTTATCTTCTCATGTAATCTACCCGATCGACTTAAATCAAGATGGTTCAGTCATTGAGTTTCTAAAGCACTTCAAAATCTTGTCTATTTACAACAAATGCATATGGTGTTAATATAAGAACTCTGGTGAAGCCCAAGTGAAGCCTTCTTCGATTTTGTCACTCGATTTAACACTATCGACCCTATTAGTACCAAATGAATGCCGCTTGGGCTCATTTAGATTCTTTATCGAGACATTGATAATTTACTGAAAATATGTTAATCTTTCCGTGATGAAGCCTCAAACCCTTCCAGAAATTTGGATAAAAAATGAAAGAATTTGGATGAAAATGTTTACCCTGAATTCACATGCTTTGGAAGACATGCTTTATTCACAAAATCCTTCAAATTTATTTCCAAAATGCTGCGAATTCGTGTGGACGATAAAAATACAGTAAACAGTTAATGCAAATTTGAAGTTTGGTTCTAACGAATTTTTGTCCAATCGGAGAAGGAAGGAGCCATTACAGAGTCGTTCCATTTGCATCGCTCGGGTATTATAACAGTTCTAGCTCAAAAATCGCACATGCAAATAAATATAATTTGTAAAATATAAATTACGGTTTCTATTCCTTGCTTAACTAAGTTGATCAAAGTAGCTGTTAAATATTCTAGATCAAGTAATGCCGTTTCAGTTTTTGTGCTTCAATCCGGAATATCCTACATTCATACATTCTTCCAACAACTTTAATTAGCATATATAATTACGATTAACAGATAGAGCACATAAATAAATAAAATAAAATAAAAGTCTAAACTGTTTAGATCTGAAAGATAAAGAACTGTGCGTTATATCCGGAATGTCAATTACTTACTTACTCCCTATCCGTACAGATCAATTGTGATCCATGACCTCCCATAGATGCCACCTAAAACCAGCTATAGAGGCTACCGTTTGCCAATTCCCGATTCCAAATGCAATACCATTTAGATCTACAGATTCTTCACAAGTCGATTAATCGACTCGAAATCAGGCACCAAGGTTAGCATGGCTGGCATGATTCTTCATTCAAACCGTTTCTAACACCAATCCTGAGTTCCACTGGTGTGGGGCCGAATTCTTGATCTAATAAGGATTTGTGGGTATGCATCTCTGGTATTGGTAATTGGTAGGCTGAAGCCGGCCATAGAACCAGCTTTAGGCGACATCTGAGGGTGGCCATGAATCACAGTTGACTCTGTACGGCCATCGAAGTAAATAAGTAAGTTAGTAAGTAAGTAAGTAATTAAGTAAGTAGGTATGCATCTCAGTTCTAATGACAATTTGAAGAGTTAGGGTTCGCCAAACCACTGCGTTCAGACCATCTAGATCTAGTACTGTGATTCTACCCTGTATGCTACCTTTAGCTTCCATAGTAAGGCTGTAAGTCACGTTTGAATTATTGCATATTATTTGAAAAAGGACAAGTGAGTTGTTCATGCCGGGTCTCGAACTCATGATTGTTGGGTCGGTGTTACAATGATTAAGTACCGACGTATCAAACTACTCCTGGATTGCATGTGTTGAAAAGGACGCTAGAGTCCTTAATATCCCGAACTGGTAGAAGGTTTCGAAGGATAGAACTGTCTTCAGACATTCTTTACGCGCGGCAATGGGTCCTCGTGTGCCCCAGCCAAGGAAGTAAGTAAGTAAATAAAGTATCAAACCACTCCGACACCGAGCTACTTCGACCCATATAAAATTCGGAACTAAGGAACTATAAAAGCAAAAGAAAGCCAATAATCCTCAAAAATTTTCACACATAATTCCCAGTATAAATCTCTTCACCCTTAGCAAATTAAGAGCAAGTTTGTTGTCTAAAATCAAAAATCCATCTCAAACATTTTGTTATGTCTTGATAGCTAGAAAAACACAAAACTTTGCCTCAGATGCTTATACTTTTTTTTCATAAAAATTAGACAAGAAAACAGAAAAACAGCAAAAAACTTTAAGCTAAATATCAACAATTTGCATTTTCCTTCTTAAATATATATATTTCGTAGCTGAAACAACAGCATGAAAAAGTGATAAAGCGAAGGAGATAGGAAGCACATACAAATGGCCCTCACCTCACCAACATCCTTCATTCTGAAAAAGTTTGTTCTTTTCTTGTTTTCCAAGCAAACAAAAAACTTTTTTTTCCCTCCTTTTTTTTGATATTTCTTTCATGGATCAACTTTTCAGTGTGGTTTTTATTTTAACCAGTTCGGTCTATTTGATCTTCTTTTTTTGTGTATATATTTTTATTCCTGTTGCTGATTCTTCTTGCGTGTCAGAATTTCTCTTTCGAATAAGAAAATTCAATTAAGATATTTTTTTTTTGATATTATTTTCACCTGAACAACAAATTTGCAATGTTATTGGATCAAACAGCCTTAAATTGATACACATGAAAATGAAAAAACAGAAAGTGTTGGAAGGAGTCGTGTTTTTGAGGGACTTGAGCGCAGTTTTACTTAGCGAGATTAGTGATTTGACTGACAATTATCCGGTCGGTACGAGTTTTTCATGGGAGTCAGGTGACGGCCACATGGAATTTAAGTAGCAATTGTTATGGCAGTTAAGATTAAAATTGTCACTTTGATGTCATATGGCTGCCACATGAATGCCATGAATAATTTGTGCCGATCGGGAAAACTAGTTAATTATTACAGTCAACTCACTTCTCCGCTTAAATTCAGAGAATTTTTGAGCTACCAAACCAAGCAATACGCCATTAACTCAATAAGAGGGAGTCTCAGCCAGTTCCAGCAAGTCTCAGTCAGTCTCAGTTATTTTCACAGTCTCAGTTAGTCTCATTCAGTGTCAGTCAGTCTTAATCAGTCTCAGTTAATCTCAGCCGGTCTCAACCAGTAAAAGTCAGCTTCAGCCAGTCTCAACCAGTCTCAATCAGTCTTAGTCAGTCTCAGCGAATCTCACCCAGTCTTATTTAGTTTAAGTCAGTCTCAGTCAGTCTCAACCAGTATCAGCCAGTCTTAGCTAATCTCAGCCAGTCTCAGTCAGTCTCCGTCAGTCTCAGTAAGTCTCAGTAAGTCTAAGACATTCTCAGAAAGTCTCAGTTAGTCTCAGTCAGTCTTAGTCCATCTCAGTCAGTCCTAGTCAATCTCAGCCAGTCTTAGTCAGTCTTAGTCAATCTCAGGAAATTTCCGCAAGTTTCACTCAGTCTCAGTCAGTCTCAGTCAGTCTCAGTCAGTCTCAAACTATCTCGGGTAGTCTCAGGCAGTCTCAGTAAGTCAGCCAGTCAGTCACCCAGCCGATAAAATTGAAACTACAAACGTCATTTCCTCAAAATTGCACTAAAAACTTTTATTTTTGTTGCTCTCTTACGCTCTTATATTGTAATATGCATAGCACTTACATTTTTTATTCACCTAAATGCTGAAAGAATTGTAAACGTTAATAAATATTTAAATTTTAATCATGGACTGTGTTTTTTCATGTGTATGCCTTTGCTGCCTTTTTGTACCTGACGGGATATTACAATATAAATACAATACACAGTCACTCAATTCAGACTAAAAATGTAATATAAATTTTCTGAAATTGTGTATTTTTTTTTCCTTCATTCCTTCAATAAAATATGGGAGATGAAAAAGCCAATTATTTTTATTAAATTGAATTTCCTCCATTTGCTTACTTGCTGTTTTTTTTTTTTGCGTTGCTCGTTGCTTAAAAGTATTATCACAAATCACATGTTGTGTTGGATTTGAAATTATATTTCATAACGAAATTTAGTGGATGTAATGCAAATATGTTTCGTTACAATGCATAATTACAAAATGCTAAGACATGGCAGTGGAACTGAAAAGATTACACAAATATAATTTAGGGATTCGGGAGGGATCTGAAAATTATATGGCAATTTTCGCATAATTTTTTTTGAATTTATTTTTCTTGGATGGGATGGAGAATTTTCATCATTTTATCGCGCTGTCCGTTTGATCATGTTTTGGATGTTGAAATACAAATTCTAATTTTGGAATGAAATTTCTAAAATAAACTAAGAATAAACATCAATAGACTCAGGTAAAGGGAGGGAGGGAGTTGAGTTTTGTGATTTTTTATATTGAAATTTTTGATTTTCTGATCAAATTTGGTTACGTGAAGGGGATGGAGAGTCGATTATCTAATTTCAAGCGAAACAAATCAAGTAAACTCCACAAATTAAGCTTTTAAGTTTCCGCTCAATATGGACATAAGCATTCTATAGAAGTTGTATGATGGTACAACAGATCAGATCATATGGATTACAGATCATCGATTGGCTCATCGATTGTAGTGCCGATTTGCCATAGGTATGCCAAAAATTTTATTCTATTCTAAGGTTCCGCCGAATCTCTTTTATTAGGCTACCCAAGCTTCACTCTAGAACGTATATGGAGTAATTAAGTAAGTAAGCAAGAAATAAGCAAGCAGTTCAAAGAAGTTTAGCCAAAAATGGGGCTTTTTGATATGAGAAACACTAGAAAATTAAAGAATTTTGTCCAAAAATTTGGAGTTGGTTCACTTCCTCACAAAATCCCACTTGCTTAATTACGACTATAAGTAGACTTAAGCATCATCATTTCTTTAAAACAGCAATATTCTATCATATAAAGGAGTATTTGTTTTCTTTACTATTTGTAATACAAAGTAAATCTGATGCCACCAGCAAATAATTATCATAACAAGAACCGGCATATTGTTAAACTACAAAATTTGAAATCAAATTTCATTCTTAACCAATAACATGGCTTTGAAGCATTGCCCAAATAGTACAAATCGGTTAATCGATCATAAATTCGTCCAAGAAAAGCGACATTCTGATTTGGTGCTAGACTCTTTTTAAACCCAGCTTCATAAGAGGTAATGGATCACAACTAATCTGAACGACAATTGAAATACATATGTAGTTATAGCTTCATGAAGCACTTCGGCTAGGTACTGGATTTTGGATTGATCAACCGACTTGTGTGCGCTTACGTCACCGTCAGATAATTTTAAATAATTTTTTATCAATTTACAAAATAAATGGTCAGTAATACACAACAAACAAAAAAGAAGTAAAAATAATTCATATTCTGCATTCTTCATAATAAGAACATTAGATTTACGTTAAAATGTTCTTTAACGCACATAAAATTCACATTTTTATGCCCATTATAATGACTAATGGGATGCTTGTAGAGGAGTACATACAAGTCTTATCTCATTTCTCAATGAGGACTTCTTAATAAAAAAGTAATATTTTCTCATTTGTTCATTATAACATAAATCACAGATATTGACTAAAGAATAATGGGCATGAAAAAAAGATAATCGAAATGTTACCTGGGGAAAATTTATTAACCCCCACAAAGGAACAAATAAGGCATAATAAAAAATTCAATTTAATCATCATGTAGATATTAGAATAATTTGACAGTTTCAAAGATTTGTGTAGGAATTCACAGATGCTCACTTTGTAATTATTATTATTTTTATATTCATGTGCTATGAGAGGCATAGGTACAAAAAAATTATAATAGATGGCGCTTGTTGTCAACTTTTAATGCACCGCATTTGTAAGAAGTTTGACATGGTATTACTTACTTTGCTGGCCAACAGATCAAATGGGATCCATCGTCCGACTTATTTTGCGTCTGAAGCTGGCAACTGCTGGCAACCGTTTTTACCTTGGAAGACACATGACTTAGAAATTTTCGGTCTCTTATGCTGATTGGACTCTTATCTGAGACCGGATTTCATCAAATCTCATCTGGGTCCAGAAGAAAGCTGATATAGTGCCAGATTCTTTTTGTGATTTTAGAGCGATGGACAAGAGTAATTCAATGTGTCTGTTACCTTAGAAAGCAAAGAGTGTGGTTTCAAGAGCAGAGTTAGCTGAAAGCATGTTCTGCTCACTTACTTACTTACTTCGCTGACCATACAGATTAGTTGTGTTCCATGGACTTTCTCAGGTGACGTCTAAAACTGGCTTTATCGCTGGTTGTCCTTTTCCAATTGCCAATACAAAGCACACCACTATCTCTATCGACAGCTTCCTTGTTCTTTGGTGCTCAACTAGTACTTCTAATAAAAGCAATGTGGTGGACAACCTTTTATTTTTGGCGGCATAATTTGATGGTAGCCTCGATAGAAACTGCACACGTTACACGGTTCATGTCATTTCAATCATTTTTGACGGCAACACGAGTGTGCATTGGTTACCCACACTTACAACACAGGTTGCCCACTACTGAATTAGAGTATACCATTTAACAGACACGTCGAATGACTCATGCTCATCGTCCGAAAAGCATAATGGGTAGAATTGGGTGAAAATCCGTCAACAGGCTTGCAACAGGCCAGCTTGGCTCTGATTTTTGTGTTAATTTTGATTTGCCCAAAATGACAATTTTGGTTTTATTTTTAAGGTTCATCGAAATCGAATTATTTTTATCAAAAAAACCCTCAAATGTCCGCAAAAAAAAAACAACAGAATTAGGCCAACCATTATCTCTCCGTCTGATAAAAGTAAAAGTCATGGATTAAATGATTGGGCAATAAATTGTTTATTCCGCTATTAATTTACAATTCCACTCCCCTTATCACGATATCGAAATCAATAATTCAATCATTCAAGACATTCTTTTTTGTCATTATCAATATGCTCTCTCTCTACGCCGACAAAATAATCAAGAAAAAAGCAACAATGTGTCATTTTTTTTGTATCTATTGCAAATATATATAGCTATAGACATATATATTCGTAGTGTCGTCTTACAGAAAAATTGTTTTTTTTTTCGATGATATTGAAATACGAAAAAAAAGAAGAAGAAGAAGAAGGAAATGGAAAGAAGAAGAAAAGAATTCTTTAATCGTGAGACACATATATTGAAAAATATGTAAGAATAGAAGCAACACAATCTCGTCTTTCTTACCTGTGCATTGTGCAATGTTTTTATAACCAATACAGCCATATAAAATATTCAACAGCGTATCCGAATTGGTGCGCGTGTCTTAGTCCGCTCATGAACA
>NW_027226380.1:0-12154 GCF_022539635.2 Chironomus tepperi
TCAACCAACTTGTAGCGGTAATGTAATTAATTGTTTTCTTAAAAGAATAATAGTAAAAATAACTAAAAATGCTAACTTCTCTTTAGTCATTTATATAAATTTCGACTTAAAAAACATTCAATGATATATACCGCACCTCTTACTTATCAGTCCTGTTTTTAGTATTTTTGAATGATTTTAATGTCAAAATCTAAGTCTATTTATGACTACAGCTATTCTAATCATAAGGACATGAAGTGCGATTTTCTATCTCTTCGTCCTTGATTTTCAAAACCACAACATGTGTTGAATTTTGTATTCGCTAGATATTTAATCAAAACAATGCTCAAAAATTCTAAAAATTACTGCATAAATTTTTACAAATTTTTTTATTTGAAGATTTTCAGAAAAATTTCATACTTGTTTTACATTTAACTCTTATATTGGTAGATTTAAATTATTTGGTTTGAAATTACAAATTATTGGTGGACCCAAATAGCTTCAAAATGGACCAAATACCCAAATATTGGTATTTGTAATTGACAACTGTAGGAAATGCATTTTTATTTTATTAATGGAAAATCAACTTTATTATCAAAATCAAATTTAAATTAAAGCTAATATTTAAATTTCTAGATAATAATAATCGGTCTAGCTTAGTTCTTCAAACTTATGGCAAGCGAAGCTTGGCCTATCGGTCTAGCTTAGTTTTCAAACTTATGCCAAGCGAAGCTTGGCCTATCGGTCTAGCTTAGTTTTTCAACTTATGCCAAGCGAAGCTTGGCCTATCGGTCTAGCTTAGTTCTTCAAACTTGCCAAGCGAAGCTTGGCCTATCGGTCTAGCTTAGTTCTTCAAAACTTATGCCGCTTAGCTTGGCCTATCGGTCTAGCTTAGTTCTTTTTCAAACTTATGCCAAGCGAAGCCATTTATCGCTCAGTTTTCGTTCTTCAGTCTCATGCCAAGCGGCTTGGCCTATCGCTCTAGCTTAGTTCTTCAAACATGTTCTTAACTTATCAAATATTAAATTAACTAATTATTTGACTAAAAAGTTGAAATAAAATACTTTATAAATTATTTATTTTAAAATAGTAGAGAAATTGGGTTTGAAAGTTGAGACGACAGATGAATTACATACAGTATATCTTGATCTTAGTATAGTTTTGCCAAACTTAAAACGAGGGCGCAAATCTTTGATGAAGTTCGTTATCAGCGCCTCGTTTTGGGGTTGTAGAACTATACGATAAGATCACAGTTTTGTATGGATTCATCTGTCGTCTCAACTTTCAAACCAATTTCTCTACAAATAATAAAATAAAAATTTATTTTTTGCTTTTTAGTTCACGCGAAAAACGAGGTTTTTTTAAAAAAGTTTTTTTTTATAGTATTTTATTTTTTACTTTTTTTAGTTTTTCTTCGAAGAATATTAAAAAATTGTTAGTATCCGAATAATCAATACTGAAGACTAAAAATTGCTTTTAAATGTCAATTAAAATTTTAATTCGAAATGAATTTGGTCCTAACTAGAAAAGTACACACATTTTAAAAAATTACGATTTTGTTTTCCATGAAGATAAATTTATAATTTAAAACAGGCCAAAAACTAGGGTTTGTTATTATAAAATCGTCAACTTTCAATTTTTTTGCAAAAATCTTTTTGCTTTTTATTAAGAATGCCTAATGAAAGATTTCGTTAAATTTTCAGATCAATCGGATAAGATATGTAGTTAATATGTCGAAAAATCCTATAATTTTCAGTAAAAAAAAAACAAGTATTTGGGCCTTAACTACAACGAAATTTTCCAAAATTCCTTTTACATTAGTACAGTGTAATTTATGATATACTTTCATGCCAAATTTCAGCTCTCAAGCTTACATGAAAGCAGAAATATATCAAGAAATCGTAGATTTTGGCCTTAAAAAACTAGTTTTTTGGCCCTAACTAGAGCAAAATTTAAATTTTTTTCAAAAATCTTTTTAATGTGTTCTATATTAGCCTATAATACACCACTATGCCAAATTTCAGCCTTTGAAGTTAAGTAGAAGTGGTCGAAGTAGGTACTTGAAAATTTGAAAGTCTTAAACAGAGCAACCTAAATAAAAGCGTATAAAAACGAACATTTTGATGTATAATATGCTTAATAAAACACTATAATTAAGCCGAAATTTGAAAATACGTAATGATTTACGTAAGATCGAAGAAATCATGATTTTCTGAGATCGCACAATGATCTAGAATCGAAAAAAATGTTCATAAATTGATTTTTTTCATGGAAAACAAACTTGACCTTTTTTAAACCTTATTAAAGATAATATTGGTAACTATGTCTGGTCCACATATTAAGCTTCAAATCGCTGTCTAACTTAAATAAATTAATTTTGAATCTTACAAATTTTTTGTTAACAATTCCAGCAAAAATTTTAATCATAAATTTTTCTATGAATAAGACATATTTTACTGCTTTCAAAAAGATTTTCGTCTTTAATATTATTATTAGTATACAATTAAATGATAATATCATAGCATATAATAGTAAAAATGCTCGAAAAATAGATCTGAAAATTCAGAAAATTTGCGTTTTAAAAATTCAAATAACTTATTAAGATACAACGGGAGACAAGCGAAACTAGAAAGAACACATAGTTTGAGCTTTAATATTGATGTGATCTTAATACTAAGATGCCAAATTCGCCCATTAATGAGATATTTAGTTTCAAAGTTTCCACGAAATTTCCTTTCCAAAAAAATTCTATGAAATATTTTATGGTAAAATTTACAATTCCTTTACGTTAATTAACGTTGTTTACTAATATTTTTTTCATGTAATGTTTCTATATTGCTAATATATTTGTAATGTTTAAAAGAAACGCTTAAAACATCGAGAAAATTGCGAATTTCTTAAATACAAAAATAACGGTCATTTTGTTTTTAAAAATTTTTTGTTAGTTTTAGAAAATACCGCACTTTTAATTTGTGAACATTTTTTGCGATTCTAGATCATTGTGGATCGCAAAAAAAAATGATTTTGGAAAATCAAAGATTTTTTCGATCTTCACGAACTCTGTAATTTTATGAATAATGAGTTCTAAGGTACAAAATATAGTCGTGTGAACATAAGATTTTGGTACATTTGAAAATTAATATATTGGCCCACCCGAAAGTGTAGTTTAGCCATAGTTTTATCATAGTAATCTAATTGCAGTGGTGCGAATAAAAAGTTCAAGGATTTTCGAGTGATTGCAAAAGTAGTGATTCACGCATTTTAGTAGTATCTCTTATCGTTCTGTGCTACTGCTGCTGTTGGCTGCTCTTTCAACATTTGTGTAGTTAATAATTATATGAAAAAAAAAATCGTCATAGTGTTAAAAAAATTAAGTTAAAGAAGGAAAAAAATTTGTTACGAATATTTTATTTTTAAGCAAGTTTCGTGAGTGTTCATACTTTTATATTTATTGGCGTGTTGTGATTTCTTGCAAAATCTATTTGTTATCTATCATTCGTGCTCAGGAGGCTCAAGATGCTGGATATCGAATGTATGTAAAGAGTCTTACCACCGGTTTTCCATCTCTTATAATAATTTTTAGCGCATTTTTGAAATTTTTTTCAAAAAGGTAGCTTAATAAGACACTTTGTTCGGTCGGTCGGTCGGCTGGAACGCGAGATCTCGAAAACTAGACATCGTAGAGAGCTCGGAATGGTTTTAAAAGATCAGTTCCATAAAGTTATTGGCGCCTCGGTCATTTAAAAGTTTCAAATCAAATCATAAATACTATAATTAACAATTTTTCATTTTCATATACAACAACAACAAAAATAACAACACGTTTTTTCATTGTTTTACAGTGTTTTTCAATGTTTGTCGATGTTTTTACAGTGTTTACTGAACAATGTTTGAATTTCTTTTTTACCGCTATGAGGTTTGAATTAAGAAAATCCGTTAAATGATTAAGTTCTTAAATTTGTGGAAGTTTTATATTGATCTTGTGTTTTTAATCTGGAAGTGACCTGGATCTTACTGGATCTTGTGTTTTTGGTCTGGAAGTGACCTGGATCTTACTGGATCTTGTGTTTTTGGTCTGGAAGTGACCTGGATCTTACTGGATTTTGTGTTTTAGGTCTGGAAGTGAACTGGATCTTACTGGATCTTGGTTTTAGGTCTGGAAGTGAACTGGATCTTACTGGATCTTGTGTTTTAGGTCTGGAAGTGACCTGGATCCTACTGGATGTTGTTTTGTGAGTCTGGAAGTGACCTGGATCCAACTGGATCTTGTTTTATGGATCTGGAAGTGACCTGGATCCTACTGGATGTTGTTTTGTGGGTCTGGAAGTGACCTGGATCCTACTGGATGTTGTTTTGTGGATCTGACAGTGACCTGGAACCTACTGGATCTTGTTTTGTGTATCTGGAAGTGACCTGGATCCTACTGGATCTTTTTTTATAGACGGGGAACTAACTTAAAAACCAATTACTGATCGCTGGGACAAAAATGCGCTGAAGTAACTCGATAAGAACGAGTACTTTTGTAATTTTTTCATTACATATCTTTTTGTTAATAATTTTTCTCATGTCATTACAGAAAATGCCAGTTAGTGAAATTTTGCAGTGTTCTTATGAAAACAGCTTGGTTGGATTATTGATAAGTTAAATAAAATAGGTTAAGTAACGGGACAACAAATATCTGTGAAACATGAGTGCCAAAACATTTTAGTGAGCAGAAAAAAATAAAATTGTGAAATTATTGAAATTTTTCATCTTAAAAACTGAATAGTTTTATCATAGTAATCTAATTGCAGTGGTGCGAATAAAAAGTTCAAGGATTTTCGAGTGATTGTAAAAGTAGTAATTCACGCATTTTAGTAGTATCTCTTATCGTTCTGTGCTACTGCTGCTGTTGGCTGCTCTTTCAACATTTGTGTAGTTAATAATTATATGAAAAAAAAAATCGTCATAGTGTTAAAAAAATTAAGTTAAAGAAGGAAAAAAAATTTGTTACGAATATTTTATTTTTAAGCAAGTTTCGTGAGTGTTCATACTTTTATATTTATTGGCGTGTTGTGATTTCTTGCAAAATCTATTTGTTATCTATCATTCGTGCTCAGGAGGCTCAAGATGCTGGATATCGAATGTATGTAAAAAGTCTTACCACCGGTTTTCCATCTCTTATAATAATTTTTTCATTACATATCTATTTGTTAATAATTTTTCTCATGTCATTACAGAAAATGCCAGTTAGTGAAATTTTGCAGTGTTCTTATGAAAACAGCTTGGTTGGATTATTGATAAGTTAAATAAAATAGGTTAAGTAACGGGACAACAAATATCTGTGAAACATGAGTGCCAAAACATTTTAGTGAGCAGAAAAAAATAAAATTGTGAAATTATTGAAATTTTTCATCTTAAAAACTGAATAGTTTTATCATAGTAATCTAATTGCAGTGGTGCGAATAAAAAGTTCAAGGATTTTCGAGTGATTGTAAAAGTAGTAATTCACGCATTTTAGTAGTATCTCTTATCGTTCTGTGCTACTGCTGCTGTTGGCTGCTCTTTCAACATTTGTGTAGTTAATAATTATATGAAAAAAAAATCGTCATAGTGTTAAAAAAATTAAGTTAAAGAAGGAAAAAAATTTGTTACGAATATTTTATTTTTAAGCAAGTTTCGTGAGTGTTCATACTTTTATATTTATTGGCGTGTTGTGATTTCTTGCAAAATCTATTTGTTATCTATCATTCGTGCTCAGGAGGCTCAAGATGCTGGATATCGAATGTATGTAAAGAGTCTTACCACCGGTTTTCCATCTCTTATAATAATTTTTTCATTACATATCTATTTGTTAATAATTTTTCTCATTATTACAGAAAATGCCAGTTAGTGAAATTTTGCAGTGTTCTTATGAAAACTAGCTTGGTTGGATTATTGATAAGTTAAATAAAATAGGTTAAGTAACGGGACAACAAATATCTGTGAAACATGAGTGCCAAAACATTTTAGTGAGCAGAAAAAAATAAAATTGTGAAATTATTGAAATTTTTCATCTTAAAAACTGAATAGTTTTATCATAGTAATCTAATTGCAGTGGTGCGAATAAAAAGTTCAAGGATTTTCGAGTGATTGTAAAAGTAGTAATTCACGCATTTTAGTAGTATCTCTTATCGTTCTGTGCTACTGCTGCTGTTGGCTGCTCTTTCAACATTTGTGTAGTTAATAATTATATGAAAAAAAAATCGTCATAGTGTTAAAAAAATTAAGTTAAAGAAGGAAAAAAAATTTGTTACGAATATTTTGTTTTTTTAAGCAAGTTGGATCGTGAGTGTGGATCATACTTTTTTATTTATGACCTGGCGTGTTGTGATGTTCTTGCAAAATCTATTTGTTATCTATCATTCGTGCTCAGGAGGCTCAAGATGCTGGATATCGAATGTATGTAAAAACCAAGTCTTGGGACCACCGGTTTTCCATCTCTTATAATAATTTTTTCATTACATATCTATTTGTTAATAATTTTTCTCATGTCATTACAGAAAATGCCAGTTAGTGAAATTTTGCAGTGTTCTTATGAAAACAGCTTGGTTGGATTATTGATAAGTTAAATAAAATAGGTTAAGTAACGGGACAACAAATATCTGTGAAACATGAGTGCCAAAACATTTTAGTGAGCAGAAAAAAATAAAATTGTGAAATTATTGAAATTTTTCATCTTAAAAACTGAATAGTTTTATCATAGTAATCTAATTGCAGTGGTGCGAATAAAAAGTTCAAGGATTTTCGAGTGATTGTAAAAGTAGTAATTCACGCATTTTAGTAGTATCTCTTATCGTTCTGTGCTACTGCTGCTGTTGGCTGCTCTTTCAACATTTGTGTAGTTAATAATTATATGAAAAAAAAAAATCGTCATAGTGTTAAAAAAATTAAGTTAAAGAAGGAAAAAAAATTTGTTACGAATATTTTATTTTTAAGCAAGTTTCGTGAGTGTTCATACTTTTATATTTATTGGCGTGTTGTGATTTCTTGCAAAATCTATTTGTTATCTATCATTCGTGCTCAGGAGGCTCAAGATGCTGGATATCGAATGTATGTAAAAAGTCTTACCACCGGTTTTCCATCTCTTATAATAATTTTTTCATTACATATCTATTTGTTAATAATTTTTCTCATGTCATTACAGAAAATGCCAGTTAGTGAAATTTTGCAGTGTTCTTATGAAAACAGCTTGGTTGGATTATTGATAAGTTAAATAAAATAGGTTAAGTAACGGGACAACAAATATCTGTGAAACATGAGTGCCAAAACATTTTAGTGAGCAGAAAAAAATAAAATTGTGAAATTATTGAAATTTTTCATCTTAAAAACTGAATAGTTTTATCATAGTAATCTAATTGCAGTGGTGCGAATAAAAAGTTCAAGGATTTTCGAGTGATTGTAAAAGTAGTAATTCACGCATTTTAGTAGTATCTCTTATCGTTCTGTGCTACTGCTGCTGTTGGCTGCTCTTTCAACATTTGTGTAGTTAATAATTATATGAAAAAAAAAATCGTCATAGTGTTAAAAAAATTAAGTTAAAGAAGGAAAAAAATTTGTTACGAATATTTTATTTTTAAGCAAGTTTCGTGAGTGTTCATACTTTTATATTTATTGGCGTGTTGTGATTTCTTGCAAAATCTATTTGTTATCTATCATTCGTGCTCAGGAGGCTCAAGATGCTGGATATCGAATGTATGTAAAGAGTCTTACCACCGGTTTTCCATCTCTTATAATAATTTTTTCATTACATATCTATTTGTTAATAATTTTTCTCATGTCATTACAGAAAATGCCAGTTAGTGAAATTTTGCAGTGTTCTTATGAAAACAGCTTGGTTGGATTATTGATAAGTTAAATAAAATAGGTTAAGTAACGGGACAACAAATATCTGTGAAACATGAGTGCCAAAACATTTTAGTGAGCAGAAAAAAATAAAATTGTGAAATTATTGAAATTTTTCATCTTAAAAACTGAATAGTTTTATCATAGTAATCTAATTGCAGTGGTGCGAATAAAAAGTTCAAGGATTTTCGAGTGATTGTAAAAGTAGTAATTCACGCATTTTAGTAGTATCTCTTATCGTTCTGTGCTACTGCTGCTGTTGGCTGCTCTTTCAACATTTGTGTAGTTAATAATTATATGAAAAAAAAAATCGTCATAGTGTTAAAAAAATTAAGTTAAAGAAGGAAAAAAATTTGTTACGAATATTTTATTTTTAAGCAAGTTTCGTGAGTGTTCATACTTTTATATTTATTGGCGTGTTGTGATTTCTTGCAAAATCTATTTGTTATCTATCATTCGTGCTCAGGAGGCTCAAGATGCTGGATATCGAATGTATGTAAAGAGTCTTACCACCGGTTTTCCATCTCTTATAATAATTTTTTCATTACATATCTATTTGTTAATAATTTTTCTCATGTCATTACAGAAAATGCCAGTTAGTGAAATTTTGCAGTGTTCTTATGAAAACAGCTTGGTTGGATTATTGATAAGTTAAATAAAATAGGTTAAGTAACGGGACAACAAATATCTGTGAAACATGAGTGCCAAAACATTTTAGTGAGCAGAAAAAAATAAAATTGTGAAATTATTGAAATTTTTCATCTTAAAAACTGAATAGTTTTATCATAGTAATCTAATTGCAGTGGTGCGAATAAAAAGTTCAAGGATTTTCGAGTGATTGTAAAAGTAGTAATTCACGCATTTTAGTAGTATCTCTTATCGTTCTGTGCTACTGCTGCTGTTGGCTGCTCTTTCAACATTTGTGTAGTTAATAATTATATGAAAAAAAAAATCGTCATAGTGTTAAAAAAATTAAGTTAAAGAAGGAAAAAAATTTGTTACGAATATTTTATTTTTAAGCAAGTTTCGCGAGAGAGAGCTCTGGTTTTTTGCAATAGCTCAGTTTCATAAAATTATTGCGGCGACGGCCATTAAAAAATCTTGAAACATTGTCTAAATACTATAATTAATGAATTTTAGTTTTCAGTACAAAACGTGAACAAGTTTTGGCGGGAAAATTTTGAATTTCTCAAAATCGTTAGAAAGTTTAAATCTTAGAAAACCGTTACAAGAAAAATTTATTTTTATTGGGCATGGCCGTTTAGAAATTCACACTCAGTAATTTGAAGTTAAAGGCATTTTTCTCCTTAGTTGGACTTTTTAGGATCACTTTTGAAAGTTATAATTGTAGAAATTCATAAAACCAACATTTTGGCATATAATTTGCTATGATTAGTGCTTTAATTAATGCAAAAATTCAAAAAATATCTCAATTACTGAGTGTGAATTTTTGTTCCATTATTCAAAAATTTTCAGAAAAATTAATAAAAATCGCTAAATTTATGTGTTTATTATGATTTAAATTGTGGGAGCATAAAGATTTTATGTTCTTTTTTAAGATTAGATTACTCTACGGAAGCAAATCATGCTTTAAATTAGTTTAATTAACATAATTTGTAATCTGTTTTTGAAAAAAATTATTTTTTTCCGTTGAAATTCTGAAAAAAATGGAACGTTATTTGCGGCTAAGCCCTATTACATATTTTTTTCGATAAACCTACTGGATCTTGTTTTGTAGGTCTGAAAGTGACTTGGATCTTGCTTGATCTAGTTTTTTAGGTCTGGAAGTGACTTGTAAATTAAGGACTGATCGCTGGGACAAAAATGCGCTTAAGTCCCTCGATCAATAACACGAGGACTATTGTAATTTTATATTTATTGGCGTGTTGTGATTTCTTGCAAAATCTATTTGTTATCTATCATTCGTGCTCAGGAGGCTCAAGATGCTGGATATCGAATGTATGTAAAGAGTCTTACCACCGGTTTTCCATCTCTTATAATAATTTTTTCATTACATATCTATTTGTTAATAATTTTTCTCATGTCATTACAGAAAATGCCAGTTAGTGAAATTTTGCAGTGTTCTTATGAAAACAGCTTGGTTGGATTATTGATAAGTTAAATAAAATAGGTTAAGTAACGGGACAACAAATATCTGTGAAACATGAGTGCCAAAACATTTTAGTGAGCAGAAAAAAATAAAATTGTGAAATTATTGAAATTTTTCATCTTAAAAACTGAATAGTTTTATCATAGTAATCTAATTGCAGTGGTGCGAATAAAAAGTTCAAGGATTTTCGAGTGATTGTAAAAGTAGTAATTCACGCATTTTAGTAGTATCTCTTATCGTTCTGTGCTACTGCTGCTGTTGGCTGCTCTTTCAACATTCGTGTAGTTAATAATTATATGAAAAAAAAATCGTCATAGTGTTAAAAAAATTAAGTTAAAGAAGGAAAAAAAATTTGTTACGAATATTTTATTTTTAAGCAAGTTTCGCGAGAGAGAGCTCTGGTTTTTTGCAATAGCTCAGTTTCATAAAATTATTGCGGCGACGGCCATTAAAAAATCTTGAAACATTGTCTAAATACTATAATTAATGAATTTTAGTTTTCAGTACAAAACGTGAACAAGTTTTGGCGGGAAAATTTTGAATTTCTCAAAATCGTTAGAAAGTTTAAATCTTAGAAAACCGTTACAAGAAAAATTTATTTTTATTGGGCATGGCCGTTTAGAAATTCACACTCAGTAATTTGAAGTTAAAGGCATTTTTCTCCTTAGTTGGACTTTTTAGGATCACTTTTGAAAGTTATAATTGTAGAAATTCATAAAACCAACATTTTGGCATATAATTTGCTATGATTAGTGCTTTAATTAATGCAAAAATTCAAAAAATATCTCAATTACTGAGTGTGAATTTTTGTTCCATTATTCAAAAATTTTCAGAAAAATTAATAAAAATCGCTAAATTTATGTGTTTATTATGATTTAAATTGTGGGAGCATAAAGATTTTATGTTCTTTTTTAAGATTAGATTACTCTACGGAAGCAAATCATGCTTTAAATTAGTTTAATTAACATAATTTGTAATCTGTTTTTGAAAAAAATTATTTTTTTCCGTTGAAATTCTGAAAAAAAATGGAACGTTATTTGCGGCTAAGCCCTATTACATATTTTTTTCGATAAACCTACTGGATCTTGTTTTGTAGGTCTGAAAGTGACTTGGATCTTGCTTGATCTAGTTTTTTAGGTCTGGAAGTGACTTGTAAATTAAGGACTGATCGCTGGGACAAAAATGCGCTTAAGTCCCTCGATCAATAACACGAGGACTATTGTAATTTTATACTTTCAACATTTGTGTAGTTAATAATTATATGAGGGGCAAGACCGTTTTTTAATTCAGCGTCAGATTTCGTTGTTTTTTTTGTCTGGTACCACTCAGAACATGATAAATACCTAAAAAATACTAAATACTTTGTTTTATAGAACTTTTTGGTACCTACAAAACGATATAACAACCACCATTCCAAAGTTCGGTCCTTGAGGCTGTAGAGCCTGAAAAGTGTCAAATCTGATGCTGAATTTTTGGGAAGGGTATTTGAAATTTTACTTAAATTAGTCTATCTCCCTCAATTCTTAAGCAATTTCAATAATTTTTTCTTGTTGTTGAAAGATGAATGCAATAGCTATAAACTATTGCAATATTTTTCTAAAATATTATTTTTTAATTAAATTAATTAACTTTTAACCTTATTTTCTTTTGTGTACTCTCATTTTTCCACTTATGAAACCTTTTGTTTCTTTAAAACATAGTTCCTGGTTTAAACTATTAGGATAATAACAAAAAGTTATGAAAAATGTAGTTAAATTAACTTTTTTCAACCATTTTTTAAACCACGTTAAAACTGAAAATTCAACGTGAATTTCAATATAAATTTAGTGCAGAACTAAAGTTTTACATACATTTTGCTTAAATATTCAAAAAAAACTAGCTAAAACAATAATATAATTAAGTAAATCAACAATTTTGGTAAATTTTAACCAAAAAAAATTTTGCAACGGTTTTCTAAATTTCAAAATTTTGAGCAAAAAAGTGTTGTAAAAAGTTGCCTAAATATATTTTAACTAAATTTACTACTTTAAGGCTTTTTTTGTATACCAAATTATACTAGATTTCTTGTTGTCTATGGAATATTGATATTTTTTGAGAGGTTTTAGTTGATAAAATTCAAAATTAACGAAATTTACCAACAAATTATGTTTTAGTTAATTTAACTAATTGTGCGCAATAAATCATAAATTTTCCATTCAAATG
>NW_027226381.1:0-124614 GCF_022539635.2 Chironomus tepperi
CTATGTATATTGTAAGCTCCTTACCATTTTTGTATGTACAACTAAAGAAGACATATTTTCCTATTACAATAATTTTCTGTATTGAGCAATACATATACTTTTTATAAATCGCAATTGCATACGACATTATTTATGTACAGTATTTTAATGTTATGGAAAATGCGTGTGTAGTATACGCAGTAAAGCGAATGAATGATGTTAGGCTTAAAATAAACTAGAAATTTTTTTGATTTTACTTTTTATTGGATTTCTTTAAAATTTGTGTAATTTTGCAAATATTATCAGTCTCTCTCATGGTTCTGCATGGTACGCTTTTACTCTTCTATTACTTATCTGCTTCCCTTACAACAGGTTAAACGCATTAAATATAATAAATTGAATGCATAAGCTTATAGAATTTTTCTATCTTCAGCTCTAAAGTAACTCCCTTATGCTCATAAACTTCATTATCATCTACTACTTCACCAGTTACAGCTGGCTGCTTTTTTATTTATATTATCATTTTGCTATTCTGTCTGTCATTCCGTACTTATTTGTCCTTTTTAAATAAATCCCAATAGAAACCAGAATTATCGGTAAATTAATATTTATAAATATAGTTTTAACATATTTTAACTTAAATGAAAGGATTTAAAAATATCAAAGAATAGAAAAGAATAAATTTTTTTTAGTTATCTACAAGGTATTAATAGAATTGTAATATTTGAAAAAAAATTGAAATGGAAAATCCAAAATCTATGATAACCTAATTTCGTCAATTAATTGAATATTTTTCTTAGATTTAAAAAAAATATAGACCTAAGAAAATATAATTAACCTTTATTTTCAACCTCTAGGTGCCTCATAAAGTCATCAATAAAAATTTTATGAGCTCAGCATGAATTGCATAAACAACTTTATTAAATAAATTTGATATTTCCATCAGAAAAAGTACAACAAAAATAATTTACGATAGGCATTAATTAATCAGCTTTCTTTTCTCCATACAAACGCAGCTTGATGCTATGAAAAAAAAAAAAATAATTTTTAAATTGTTTATATCTATATAAAATTTTCAATTACTCATTTTTCCTTTCTCGCCAGAATGTTAATTGCTTTCATGGGCTGTATTTTATTTACACTATATTGAATAAATTAAAAAAATTAAAGTATTTTAAGTAAGAATACTTAAATTGATAGGTGATTAATGCGCATTAACTTTAATCTTTTGAGAGATACCTCCGCATACATTATGAGCTCTTCAATCTAGACCAGTGGTTGGCAACCATTTAATCTTGGTGATAAGCCTTGATCTAAACCGTAGACGACGTTTAGTTCATGGCATTTCCTAAAATTCGACGGCTCCCAAATGTGCCGTGGCACACAGGTTGTTCACCACTGCTTTAGATTTTTTTTCTCTTTAAAATTAAAATTTGAAACAAGTAAATTATCTTAAATATTTGAATGGGATATAAAAAAGATTTACTTTGACATGACAGATGAACTGACATGTTTGGTGAAATATTACTGAAAGATTATCATTTTATCCGCGTATAATTGGAAATAATTGAATAAAAAAAGCAAAAATAGATTATTTTTTTCATATTAGTTTATCATACGTATACATAAATCAGAGCTGGCAGTACTCCGGGAGTAAGATTTCATTGTACTCTAATCGGACTCTTAAATGGAGACTTGTAAACTCAAAAATAAAAATTTGCAATTCAAAGTAGTCCATATAATGAAATACCCATCTCACAAAATAAATAAATTAATAATAAAATCTTAATTATTAAATTTAAAATCTGACATAGAACATCACAGAACATGACAAAAACTGTCCAAATCGTGTTTATCTTATGCTTAATTTTTCCAATTTTGAATCAAACTACGAAAATAATCGCTATAAAATTTTCATCTTCAGAAATATTTGATTATGTTTATCTCATTTATCCGTTATGACGTCATAAAAATAAGAGTCACTGAGAGGCATCTGCAAATAAACAAAATATTACATCCATTTACTGTAGAAAAATTTTCAAGATGCGAGAAGGGCAAAGAACAGCAAAATTGCAAGATGTCTGATTAGTGGCATTTTGTTTTTATTGCGAAAATTTTTTGTTATCGCTTCAGATGCTTGAGATATTACAGTCTGATTGATTTTTTCACATCTCATAACGTAATAATTGGCAGATGGCGAGTTTTTGTAAGAAGAAAAATTGAAAATGAGAGGAGAAATGTGAAAATTTATTTTGTGGTTCTCAAGTTCCACAGCCGCTTGGTGTAGTTCATTAAAAATCAGCGCGGTAAAAATTTGCAATTTTAATGCGAGCGACAACGACTGAGTTGATGATGATGCTGACTTGAAAGTTTATTTTTATATCTTTTTTCAAAAAAATCAAATTTTTTCTTTTTTTTTTTGCTTTTTTTTCATATTTTTTGTGAGCAACAAATTTACTTAATTTTTATGTAAATTGTTTTTTGGCATAAAGAAAATCATGTTTGTAGGAACACTTATTTCACTATACAGAAAAGAAATTAGAAACTTTTTCTTCTTATTTAACTTATATTTTTCTGTTAATAAAAATGTCGCAATTTGTTTCCTTTTACATTTTAATTTGGATGAAGAGCGAGCGGTAAACAATATGATGGAAAAAAACTTTTGATGGTAAATTTTAAAAATATCCCATCAAAGAGGGAAATTTCCCACCTTGCTTATTGGTCTGTAGTTATTCACTACGATTGCTGTCTTCTTCGTATTTCAAATTCAATCCATTATTTTGGAGAATAATTGAGTTTGAAGTATTTATGATGAAAATCAAAAATTCGAAGAAATCAAACGAATACATTTCGTCAGTTCTCCATAACTGGCATGAAATAAATTTTTGATAAACTCATGCATATTATGGTTGCATGTCGATCTTAATCAACAATCTTTATTTGCAATTTTCAATCGACCTCGTAAAATTAAATATAATTTTAGTGATTGTGACAATATGGAGTCGGATGCGCCTGTCATTCTAAATTAATCAATAAGTGTTCCATCAACATTCAGCATTGACATACGTAATGTCCATAATGATTCTCATGAAATATAAATTGTGTGTTTTTCAATATTTTTTACCCGTTTAAATAAAGTTTTAAATTAAAGAGAACTGAAATGTGTAGTTTGATGACGTTTTTTAAAATTGCGGCTGGTTTTATCATTTCATGTTACCTTAAAATTCTTTCTTGAATACTACATTAACATAAGTCAGAACGCTAGTATTCCAACTGATGTTTTTCTTGAAAAGTATCTGACAATTATCATTATTAATTCAAAGAAGTCAAAACACAAAAAATAAATAGACGACTAAGGTCGCCAAAAATCGATTTCAAAAGTAATTGAATCTGTTTTATGACTAACTAATAAGTTTAATCAATGATTTAAAGTCAGTTTTTTATTAATATGTTATTTTCGATTATTTAATTTTTTAAAATAAGATCCGATATATTTTCCGTCAAATAATCATTAAGATAGTTAAGTTTTGTCATAAAAGATTGAATCAATAAAAAATTTGCGGAAGTAATATTTTGATCTAAATTGCTCACTTATGTTACGAAACAAAATAATGACCCTTTCGATACAAAATATCTTGATACATTATATAAAAAATGGCAAGTCAAACGAATCAAAAAAAAGTTTCTAAGGAAGTTCAAATATCAATATTGATAAATGATCAAATATAAATTGTAAGGATGAAATCAAATCACTAAAAATGATCAAATACTGGAAGATAAAATCAATATTTGAAGATGCACGAAGTCATTAACTTTAGGAATGGATTTTATTGAACAAATATTTTCTAGAGTAAATTAATAAGGCGATGTTCTAAATGTATTGAATAGTCATTATATCAATCGTGAGTACAGTAAAAAGAATGATTTCAATTTTTTATCCAAATTCTTACATTTAATATATAAATCACCATAGAAGCTCGGGCAACTGTTAAAATATAATAATTGCATTTTTACAAATCTAACGCGTAAACAGAATATATTGATGCTTAAAAATTTCTAAAAATTCCACACATCTAGTTGTTTATTTTATTAATAAAAATCTCAACAGTCTTTCTCGCTAAAGGAATCCAATTAACATTATCTAGCACATCTAAAGCTTTAAGATTCAATTAAAAAAAATTTCATCATTTTTTTTAATTATTATTTCTTTCTAAATTTTTTCATCATTGTTCTCTGTTTTATATTTTCTATTTCTGCTCTCTTCATGGTTTTTTCCGTATCTTTCAACATTTATGTTTATTTCTTATTTCACTATGTTGATGTCTAATCAACATGCTTACATCCATGTGTACACAGCTTATAAACTGATCCTTATCTCTATCCTCTTAACGTACAAGTCACATTCTTTCACTCATGGTGTATGTTCACATTGCTATGTATGTATGCATTTGAATGTGTCTATGTCCATGAGGATATAGAAAAAAATGTCATACCATCATAAAAATAATAATGATAAAAGTATTATTTTTTGTAACGTGTATAATTAATTCTAATATTTTTTATAAGCGCATAAGCTTCATATACATATAACTAAAATGTTCCATAATTATTGTATTCATATTCCTAAGGAACGTAAATGTCCCGTTAAAAAATGTGAAACACGTGGTAGTGAGACGTAAAGAATGTGAAAAATGTGGTTTAGGTCAGTGAGTCATTTTGAGATTTTACGTAGGTTCCAATGTTCCTTATATGGAACATTTTGATAGTAAAATATTTTTCAACCAATTTTAAGCTTAACTCAAAATAATTCGAATTTTATATTTAATTTTTAAAATCTGATTATATTTATTACAATTTATTAGTTCGCTCATTTAAAAAATGCGTTTAAGTATTTTAAACAGAAACCATAATTACATTCAGTATACATATTAATTACAATTATTACACTAAAATTTATTCGTATGTACTAACTATGAATTATAATTTTTCATGAATTTGAAGGCCATCCAGCCACTCATTTATTTTTGTGTCTCTTTTCTTTTTTTTCTGATTCCATGCTGAGTAATTCCTTTTCTTAATCCTTAATATATATTGAAAAAAAAAAAAAATTAATATGATTCAAAAATTTGCTTACATTAACAATCAACAAACATCCATTCAACGCAACCAACAACAACAAAAAAATATTCATTCACATCATCAAGGGATTATTGCTGTGCCCCCAAACACTTGCACAAAGCAGACGAAAAAAGTTTAGACGAGCCCTAACAGAGGCAACTAGTGACACAATTGCATATGATAAAACGGTATCTCTCTCTATCTATCTTTTTAAGCTTTTGATGTTTGTTGAACATGCATGCTATTATTTCTTGTATGTTCTCTCTTAATGTTCATATTTGCAAGATTTTGCATCATGGACTACTGATTGAATCCCATTTTAATTAACTGTTATTGACAAAAAATAAAATAGATACAAATGCAGACCTGCAGCGTTGGTCGAACTATACGGTACAGTCGAAAACTGCAGGTCTGCGCATTTAAAACGTAGAACGGTTCGAAATCAGGTTTTAAGTGTTATTTAACTGATCTAAAATAAATAACTCTCTAATTCCCTAATGAACCCAAAGATTTTAGCATATAAAAAAAATTATTTCTGAAACAAAATTTCTTCATCTTTCAGCTTTTACTATTTTAAATAAACTCATAAGCTAGACTCGGGAAACAAATGAACAAGCCTGTTTGTGTGTATTTGTTGTGGTCGTGCACTAAACATCCGCTTTTTTTCATTTTCAATTTTAAATGCCGGGTTGGAAAAAATATTTATTTATATTTATTTTGTTGTGTATTCATATGTTTACTTATTTATTCAGTTTTTCCTCAACCCTTTCCATTTCTGTTATTTTTATATCATGCACAGAACATTTTTAATGCATATCCTGTTAAGAGATAGATATCCAAGTCTCGTTGTTGTTACTGAATGTTTTTGCATGCTTTAAAGTTTAAATAATAATGTCGATTTTGTTGACAGGTTTTTTTAACTGAAATTCAATATTTTTCCATTCATGGCTATTTGATTGCTTTCATTCAATTAGGTGTCTCGATTTAACGATTGCAGATTGAAAGTTTTTTTTTCAGTAGCAATTAAAACAATCGTCAAATGAATTTTTCATGTCCAGAATTTTTAAAAAGTGATTCAGTGTTTTGGGAATAAAAAATTCAAAAAATAAATTGAAATCAAGGTGGAAATGAAAATAAATTTTATTTTTGTTCCACAAATATTTATATATTGTTTGGAAATTTGACAACCAACACCTGCAATCTGAAGTTGTTTTAAATTGTGATTTATTGGAAGTTATTTGTTTTATTGGATGATTAAATACAAATTTGAAAAGAATTGAAAATTTATATGATATTGATTATATTGATAATTTTTCTTTCCAAAACATTAATTTCTTGCTTTTAAGAATTGCATATAAATATATATGTTCAAAAATACCTATTTAAAAACTTAAAAGCTCAATAATTGAAAGTTTTGATCTGAATGAGCTTATTTTTTGCATGAATCAATTTTCAAATAATTATTTAACATACAATATAGGTAATCAATTTATCAAAATTAACGTATTCATCAAATAAAATACAAAACTCACAAAAATTATATACATTTTATAGAAACGAAATAAGTATCATTAAAATAGTTATTTTTGAGGTAAATTGAAACAATTTAATATTTAAAGAGATTAAAATATGAAAATAAATCGAAACGAGTTTTTTTTAATATTATAACAATCGTTCAATAATGATTTTTCACTAAATAATTATTGTTACTACACTATGAAATATTAAATCAATTTTTCATTAAATCCTCAAGGGAAGGCTATATTGGAATAATGAAATTTTTGATAAAGAGTGTCTAAAATATAGTTTTAAACAAAACTTATCTACTTATCGTAAACTTACATGGAATTTAAAGGTAAGTTAAACATAGTTGATCTACATAAGTCAATCAAAAAGTTTAAAAGAAAATAAAGGAAAATGGTACCTCATTAAAACACAAAAATATAGCTTTTACATAGTTAAATTACCAATTGAATAATTGATACTCAGAATTTCGAATGATATTAACTTTGAATGTTCATTTAACTTTGAAGTTGAACCAATGTCGCGTTCTTATCTATAACTAACTTCCTATAATTCAATAAGCGTGAATAAATAATTCACAGTCGAAGTATGTTACGAAAATAATCTCAGTCATGAATAATTGACACTATTTTAAGGGTGTACTTTATCTAATAGTAATGTCAAATTATAGAAAACATATTATTATGTTTATTTAGTTGGTAATTTCATTGAAAATTGTTTGGCAATATGCTATGAATAAGTATGTTATAAATTTTTAATTTTCAATAAATATCAAAATCTAGCGGTTTTTTCAATTACATATTTTGAGAAACAATTTAAAAGATTCAAAATTATTTTGTCAAAATAAAATATTTGTGTTGATAACGTATACAAATTTAATTTTATAATCTCTTTAAAATAATTTTATAGCATCAGAAAGTCTCCGCCAAGAAAATTCAACCGTCGTAACTGGCTGCCGTGGAGAAGCCTTTTTCATTTGTGTCAATCGAGTTTAATACTTATAGAAATAAACAAATTATTAATCATCGAAAACATTTCAACCTATAAACGTGTGTCACTTATATTCATATTCAGATCTCTTATTTTTCTTAAAATAGAATTTCAATAGTAAAAAGAAAATAAAAAATACTAAAATAAAAGAAGAAAGATGAAAAATGATTCTTAAATATCAAATAAAAATTGAAAATAAATTTGTCAAATTGCAGACTGTTATTTCAAATTCCCAATCTTCCCATGCAACACAAATGAAGAAGGCTGGATCAAAGAGCTTTTAAGACTCCGCCAAATTGGTTTTATCAGCACCAAATAGAAGCCGTCTATTTTAGGGAGTCATATGGACACCAAACTGAGGTGGTTCTATTTGTAGCCTTAAAAGCTCGATGACAGAGGCTTCTTTATTTAAGTCGCCGGGTTTACTTCCTGATTTATATTTATGTATTAGGGGAAATGTGCTTCAATCGGTTTCATTTATACTTGTTTGAAGCTATCTAAGGAAGATTTCAAATGTTTGATAGTACATTTTGTTAAAATAACATATTTAATTAATATTTATCAAAATAAATTAATTTATATCGCCCGGTTGTCTATTTTCCGCTATTTCACTTTCCATTTTGTTCCACAGGCATTCATTTTTGAAATGATAATTAAACAAGTGCATTTGCAAAATTGATAAGAAAAGCTGTGGAAAATGTAAATTTTTTTTGGAAGCACAAATACATAAAATTTTATGTTTAAAAGAGAGTGTCAAAGAACAAGAGAGAAATTCATTGATAGAAAAATCACTGATGACAAAAAGTCATAAAGAGCAAGGAGAGAAAATGCTTCCAACAATTCCATGAAATCCTCTCCAACACAGTCATAATATTTCTGTGTTACTGTGCCACTGGGAGAAAATATCCATTCACAACTACAGTAAATATTTTCATTTGCAAAAGAAGAGGAAGAATTTTTTTTTCTGTATTTGAGAAAATTTTTGCTGAGAATCTCTCAGTCTGTCTTTAGATTTCGAGTCACATTAAACGCTATCATGACGTAGCTCTCAAAAAAAGAAAATTAATTCAAGAAAGAAAAAAAGAAAGAAAATTGAAAATATTAATATATTTTTTGAGGAAAAATAGAAATAGTGAAAAGATATTTGTAGTTTTACAATAATTTCGTGTTAATCTCCTCAAAAATATTTTCTGTGTAAGAGATTTTGTGTTTTTTTTTTGTCTTAAAATGCACTGAAAAAATAAAAATGAAAAAATTTTCATGAAGGAATGAAAAAAAGTGATAAGACAGAAAAATTTTCCCAACAATCGCATGTAAAAAATTAATGTAAAAGGTGTGTAATACCACTGTATATAAATATATATATATATATATAAAAAATATGGGAATGAAAATAAGAAAAGAAGAAAATATGAAAAATGAAGTTGAAGTTAAAAGAGAGAAGCCATTAATGTCGTGGCTGTAACTACAATATATTATTGTTATTGTTGTTGTTTCTATTGTGAATTGAAATTGATTGGACTTTTTTGGTTTTTTTTGTTGGGTTTAAGGTAGTTTGAAATATTTTGAGCTGTTATCGACATAAAAGTTCCAGAAGTTATGTATTAATTTTGCAATGAATATGAATAATTTTCCAACAAAAAATTTAGTATTCTTAAAAATTAAAAATTATTCTTGTACTTGAAAAATAGTGCTAACAAGTGGTACAATATTCAAAACTTTCTTCATCCATCCTCTTCCATTCTTTCGATATACCCTCTTAACCCCATTTCAATTAAATTTATTTTTAACATTCTACAACAATAGACTTTTATCTCTTACTGGATGTATTTTTCCTCCATATTCAATTATCTGTTGTAACATGAAAATGATTCATGGTACAATGGAACAGAAATAAGCCTGGCGCCTTCATTGAGCCATCAAAATGCTAAAAAATATAAAGTTTTTGGAAACTTTTCAATTCTCTCATTTTTTTTTCATCCAAAATGTGTGCTATTTTCTGAACTAAACATGAAATATTACTGACTAGAAAAAGTCCAAATTAAAGGATCGAATGCCAATTTTCATGATAAAATTTTAAAATAAATTTTTAAAGACAAATTTTAAAAGCATGAAAATTAGCATAAGAAGAAGACGAAGAAAAAGAAAATTTTGGAAAGAAATATTGCACATAAATGGAAAATGTGTGTAATGTGCTCACGGATACTGCAAAGATGTAGTTGTAAGCCGATAGATCTCGGCTCTCTTTCTCATTTTCTCTTTCTCTCATACTTTGAGCATTATTTAATTTATGTTGTTATAATTTCTTTAATGTGTATAAATTATAGACAATATCGTATTAGTTAAAGATAAATATAGTAAGCTCGAATTTTGACATATTTGGTGACAACTTGAAACTGTCCAAAATAATGATTTTTTTTTCAAAAATGTTGTCAAAAAATTGCACAAAACAACATTTCCGACAACTCACCTTCAAAACATAAGCAAACCTTGAACTAAACAAAACAAAAAAAAAATAATTTCCATATCCATCATAATTTATCCTCATATTTTCATTTAATATTTTTCATTTTATCTCTTTCCGTTCCTAATTCTTTTATTCCTTTCATCAGAACGACGTAAATTATGATTTAATGCCGCGCGCAAAATATTTCATATTTCGTAAGCTCCATTTACACTCCCTTATTTGATGAATACATATATTTTTTTTTCTCTTCGGTTCATCACGCATTCTTTTGTTATCATTATTATTTTGTTGTACAAAATTTGCCGCTGACGCTTATTTTGTAGCTACCGATGACGACTGAAAGTCTGATGAAAACATTTTTCGAAATTTACGCATTGAATATTGATTTTCTGAAGTTTTTTTTCTTCCGTTAGTGGTTTTAGTTTGTAACAAAAGAAGAAAAAAAATTATTAATGAAATTTGTGAATTTTAATGTATGAAGAAGAAAAAGTTTTTATTTCGTAATAACTGCTGAATTTTCATGTGTATTAGTTCTTTTCAACTTCTTTTGATATTGTAAAAAAAAATTGGTGATATTCATTGGATTGGTCGAACGTTGGTAATCATCTTTAGAGTCGTTCTTTTATTAAGCTAATTTCTCTCAATATAGTCCGATCTCAGCTCAGAGACACGTCGACCAGAGTGGGTATTTTCGGTTATTCCAAATTCATTTCAAACATAATAATTAATTCTTTTAATCAACTAAATTCAACATTCCACTTAACTTAGTATGGAACTTTTTCCAAGAAATTTGTCCTAATTTATGTCTAATGCACTACAAAACCACTCAATTATTTATGATAAGAAAACACGAAACATCGAATAAATAATGTAATAATTAGTTCAATAAACATAAGCTATTGAAAAATAAAAAGGATAAAATAGAATTTCCAATTTCAATTTTTTCTCTTCATGAAAAATTAAAACTCCATTGTTCTTTCTTTTCACTTCTATTTAAGCATCTCAACGTGATGTAAACTTACAAAGTAGCAGACATAAATTTTCATCTTGCCTGTTACTTGACGATTTGCCTTTGTGCTACTTTATTTATTTAGCAAGCTAAAAAATTATTCTTGCTTTTCTTACATCTCTATTTTTATATGTGTTCATTTCCGAAGTCAGAAATATAATTAGTTTTTACATTTTACACGTACTTATGTCTCAATTGACAAGAAATAGAACGTGTACTTTCTTAACCATAATTTGAAGTTAATTATTTTAAGCAATAAATTTCCGAGTAAAAATAAAAATGATTAGTCGACTTGTCGTTAAAAAACTATGTATGTTTACTACTAGACATAGGGACGACTAATCGAAGTTTGCGACAAATTCATATGGGATCCAAAAAAGTGTACATTGAAGCCAGTTAAGGACTTTTAGAAAATTAAAAAATAAGGTTTCTTTTTAATTAGAGTTAGAAATTAATTCAGATTTTGTGTTGAAAAGTCGATTAGAGTCAGCCTAACTCGTTTTAAAAATCGAATTGTCTTTAAGCTCAGCTAAGTACAAATTTGGATGTACTTCAATATGCTACCTAATTAAGCGGAATTATTTTATTGTGTTGTTGACATTTATGTGTGTTTTTTTAAGTAACGAAAAAGAGGTTAAATTATTCTAAGTAAAATTCAAGAACAGTAAGCGGATAAAAACCGTGACCTATTTCAATCTCCTTTTAAGTATTAACATGATAATTTACTTTAAATGACCTAATTGTGTATAACGAAAAGATTAAAGAGCATAATAAATTGACCTAATTTGATTTTTTGGATGTAATATTTGGGGGAGATTCCATGAGTTGTTTGTATGAGGGTGTAATTTGACAGTTTGAAAGTGAAAAGTGATTCGATTAAAAATTGCTATTAAAAGGGTTTGAATAAAAAATGTGATTGATCATTGATAAATTTTAAAATTGACCATGAACAGTTTTAAAGTTTAATAGTAATATTCGAGCCACCCTCCAAAAATTATCAAAAAGGAAAAAAAATCGTCTTCAATGTTGTTGTACAGTCAATAATATTTCACTCTGTGTCGTGTCTGCATTTCTAATATATTTATTATGAATTGAGGATGTGAATAGCTTTAGTTTATCAAAACAAGCATAGTATGTCGTGTGTGTGTTTCAAGAAATCTACAAAATAAGCAGTAAAAACAAATAAAGCATAAAAACTGCATTAGTCACACTAATAAACACATAAAGTTCTCAAGAACTTTATTTTTTGCATGATGAAATTATGCTAAAAAATTATTTTGTTTACTATCAATGACTAGACGGTGAGGCAGTCGCACCTTATCGTATCACTTTGAGGTATTTTAGATATTTCTTTATAACCATATTTTCTTATTTCATTATCATCACTTAAATAAAATGAATGTGAAAAAACACGAAAAATGTATCAAATTATTGGTTCGTCGTTATTGAATTATGAATAGGATAAAATGATTGTGAATAATTTATGAAGTGGATGCAATGGTGAGGAAAAAGTATAAAAAAGCGAATGAAAATAGACAAAATAATCAATTCCACGCTAGTGCCTAGTTTATTTTGATCAATATCTTATAAATTAAATATGTTGATGAGAAACTTTGTCTTTCTGTCAGTTTGATGTAAAGGTATTTACCAAGTAATTTTTTTATTTTAGTTTTAACCAGAGCTTAAGGTCGATTTGAATTTTATATGGATTTGAGTGGATTTTTCTATACAAAATCCGAGTCAACTTCGAGGAATTCTGAAGAAATATTCTATAATTCAATAATAAAAGTCCTTACTATTCAATCAGCACTAAATTCTAAAAAGCGTACAAAAAAGGAAATTTCTAACTTTTTACAATTTTTTTATTTGAAACATTCTGCTCATTCAGTCATTTTTCAATAGCTTACTGTATACTTTGATATAATCAATATTTCATACTTAATTGGTAGTTTTCTGTACGTTAGATAACACATACAAAATCAATACATGACACAAAAACTGGCTTATATTTCTCCTTATTTATTCAACAATGTTATTTACAAAACGCAAGTGTTTAAATAAACTTTCAATATTTAGTAAATAAAACAAAAGGATAAATTAATACAAAGGCATCGAAAAGGTGTTCTTTAAAACTATTTTGTATGAAATATTATTACTCTTTTTAAAAGAAAAAGTTTGGTAAACATCTTGATCAATGATATTAATAGTTTCTATGGGAATACGATGAATGTAGCTTTGGCAAATGGAACCACTGTGCAATATCAATGAAATTTATTAATGACTCATAATTGTTTTTGGAAAAGATAGAGCCAAAAAACGTTACAATGGAATAATAAAACGAGAAATCATAATGTCTGCAATGAGCATTTCATTGTAGTTTTCAAATGGAAGAATTCATTTGTCGTTATTAGTTGGCATCCAATTATAGAATAGCGAATGTCTGATTAAATATTGTGTTATAAATAATCAAGGGTGTTGAAAAATTTGTATGATACTACTTATTTTCTTTCTTGTGAACATAAAAACTAAAACTTTCAATCAAAATTGTTATTCTCATTAAAATTACTAGAATAAAATGGGTTAGCGAAAAAATAAATCTACGCAAAATGATTGACATATTTATGAAGAGTGACAGTTGCAAATTAATTAATGTCTTGAATTTTCACCTTTTGTTTCTTAATTTAAATTATTGTGAATAGATTTTCGTCATCTTTGGTTATCTAGATAGATTTTTCTGTTTCTCTTCTTTAAATTAAATTATCTTGATTAATGCTTGCAATTTCACTTCATTTCGTTTTCTTGGTATGAAACATGACAATGTCTTTGAATAAATTAATTCACAATCCACATTAATATTATAGCTATATATTTTATATATGTATTCTTACACAATTTGTTTTCTGTTATTTACTTTGCTAAAAGGAGATTAATATAAACTCAAGAAAAAATTGAAAAATCTTGTACAATCTGTCTCCAGTTAAATGACGTCAATAAAAATCAACGACAAATTTTATTAAAACCGTTTGTAACATGATTGCAGTTTCGTTTATATTTATAATTTTTTCCTTAATGCAACTTCATGAGGGAAATTATTTGAATTAAATTAAAAATATTATTTTGCAATTGATGAGAGAGAAGTCAGTTGCGAAATATTAAAAAAAAAAGTTTATTTTCACTTTTTTTTCTTTAATTATATTTTTATAGAAAAATGTAAAATACCATCGACACATTTGAATAGTACTCCAAAGTATGACAAAGCTTATTCCAAAATCTTACAGAAAATCAACTCCCATATTTACTTTAAATTCAATCATGATACATACATCTGATCCATAACGCTTCAATTTTCCTTTTCTTTTTGCTTCGAGACCCATGTCGCACAAATCTAATTTCCAATTTACACCTGTCTCTTTAAATTTTCATCACTTTTAATCCGATTTTATATTTCACATGCTTAGTGTGTATTTTCTTATTCATCCGTAATGTGTAAAGTTGTCATGAGGAAAAAAGAAGACCAAAATAAAAAATTAGAATTACGATGACAAGCAATATTTTTTCTGTGCCTTCATGATAGGGTGACTAATAAAATTGAAGGGTTATCCTATTTAGATTAAAAGCTCTGACAATAAAACTAATAACAAGATGTTATTGTTAATTTTCCTAGGGACCGTCCGATTGTAGGCCTACAGACAAAAACTCAAGGCGACTTAAATGCCGAAAACTGAAGGCCTGAGCATTTAAAATGCAGAAAATGCAGGTCTGCGGTTCATGACCGAACTTCAAATATTTCTAGTGAAAATTTCACTAAGTTTGCATTATCTTCGTTTGCTTATTACGTAACACATTGTTTGAGATGAATCAAAATCTCAAGAGCGTTATGTAATAAGTGAACGAACTCTTATTATTTTTTATTGTAAATTTAAAAAAGGCAAATAAAAATTTAAGAGAAAATCGTAGTAAAAGATTCACAATGTACAGGAAATAATTAATCATAAAATGAACAGAAGAAGCCAATTTTACTGCGAAATTGCCATTAACCATGCTGATTTCTTTTTCTTGTGGAAGATGGAAGTTAAAAGGAAATTTTTCACAATTCATTGAACACGTGCGTGATTTTTTCATGTAAATGTACTTTAAGCGTAGTCATATTAAAAGCTTATGAAAACAATGATAAGCTTGCACGCTCCTTAGCGTGGTTTTTGCTTATTAATAAAATGAAAGAGTGTTGATGGCCATTTTTTTGTCTAAATTAAGATTATGATGTGGTCAAAATCAACATAGTATAAAACCTAGTATAAGTGGATATAAAATATTAAAGGAAAGCACATGGTATAGAAACGTTAAAAAAATCCGGCTTTGGGATACCGTGACTTTGCCCCAGCTGAATTGACGGCCATGTGTCTTTCGGGATAACGAATGCTAGTTCTCTAATTGTTCAACCCATAATCAAAATAAAGCGATAAAAATTTCATTCGCTATATCCCTTCAAAACTTTTTTACATTAGCGCATCGCATTAGTTACGAGTTAATGATGATCGAAAGCAATTCGGTAAGAACAAAAGAATGAGTTAGAAGGATTAGCGCAAAAGTGACAATGTGTATGCATCGTAGTCAGTTTGTGTTTATGGATGGCATATTATATTATAAAACATTTTTATGGCGCTAAAACATCAATAAAAATTTATCATCGTATCTCCTTCTCTTATTCATAATTTTGTTGGCACAAATGTTTTATTTTTCTCTCTTACGATCCCTAACTTTAACACCAATCCATTTACAGTAATGAAAGAAAAAAATGTTTGCTATACTGTTCATTGCGTGTACTTTTTTCTTATCACAGGCAATAAAGTCAAACTTTATTAAGCTTTAAATCAAGACAAATGAAACATTGAACGATAATAATAAATAGAAAATTTGGAAAGCATAAAATGTCTTTTTTGTAACAGAACCAAAAAATCTTTTAGAATAAAAAAGTAATATGAACTGTAAATGCCAGGATAACATCATTAAATGAATAAGTAAACTCGTAGAAATTGCCGATTTCAGATAGAATTAAATTAAATCAAATGCTGACGACTATTAGAATTGTTTATTATAAAGAAGTGACTAATTACAAGCGACCATTTTCTAAAGTTAATCTAAAAGAAAAATAACGTAGAAGTAAACGAAGAATCTAATGTACTTCTTCTAAGGAGGATCATAAAAATATATTATTATCTTCTTTGTTTCTTTCAAGAGAGAAATTGAGTTCCGCAGGAATTTCATCTCCTGTTACTCGCATATGTATGAAATTCCACACAACATTGTTAACAGAAGAAAAGAAAAAATTTCTACTGGTTATGATGACAATGAGAAGAAGTCAATTCACTTGACATATGATAGGATATTAAAATTGCATGGAGGAAAATCTAAAGTAACATACAGCGGCGCGTTATTATCGATTTTTTGTTGTATCATCGTATTGGTTTAAGCGCATTTTCTTAAGCTATCAAAAGGAAATCTCACTATAATTAATGATTCTAATTTGTGTATTGTCTAGACAAGTGATTTAAATTCTACTGAATCTTGTACTCTGGATCGGGTAGTGACTAATTCTCATAAATTTCACACTTATTTCTCTGCATTGAAGTCATACGAAAACTTTTGTAATTTATATTTTTTTCATGCTGATATTTTTATTACTCTATTGCAGGAGCGTAGCCAAAATATTTTCGAGTTCGGAGAATGATTTTGTTCTATTTAAGCTTCTTTTGTTCTCTATTTTTGCAAAAACATATAATTCTGAGATCTATCATAAAGGAATAAACACGCTCCTGCAATTATGTAAACAAAAAATCTTCATAACTAACTGCAATCTTGTTTCTATGTGAATCTATGGTTACAGCAAAAGGTATTACATCTTAAAAAAAAATTTCATGGATTCATGAATTCCTTATAACTTTTCTAAACTGAAAAGTCTTCCGTTTTTACAAGATTATTTTACTTGCCGAAAAATCTTTTCTATTTTTTGACCTTATCTTTTCATATGCCCATCTATTAAGGTCAGCAATATCTAGTGCATGGAATAAAGCATTGTTACTAGTATATTTAAATTCACAAGGTGTATTCACAGCAGGAATAAGCAATTTAAAAAGGATGATATTAGATATTTTCTCACAATATGTTTGGATTAAGGAACACCCACATTTTCACAAAAAGATATCTCACATTAACATATGAAATCAATTTTTGGAATATTTTAAAACTTTATATTTCTTTCCTCTTTTTATCATGATGAATATGATAAATTTTCGAATGCTTGAAGATAGAAAAATAATTCCGAGAAGGAATCGTGTTATGTAGAACCAAAGGTTTGTTAAGCTTAAATTTATACCTTAACTTTTCAAAATTGAGATAAGAGATGAATTACAGAAATTTAAATATTTTTGACTTGTTCTACATTAGCATCAGTAAATGCGGTTCTGATTGTCATAAACAAGTTCGTCCAAATTATTCCAAAAGACACATGGTGTAGAATTGGACGAAAGTTCAGCCTTAGGTCGACTTGACTATGGCCTGAAGTCAGATTTCATCGAATTTGGCCTCAGGCCAGATTCGTGTGCAATAAAAATTCGTTCAATAAATCATTCTGAAAATTGAAAGGAAATAAAATACTTTGTTGAACACAATCAGCATAAAACAGCCTTCAATAACAGGATAATTATTTTCATTGCCGTAATTTTTTACTTCATTCTGTTTATACACAACTGATTTAATTTCATCCAATTAATTATTGGATTGAAATGACATTAAAAGTTTTTAATATAAATGAAATCATTTTTGTCCCCATCTCTCTTAATTTTAATCCTATTATATCTCACACTCAAAATAAGAATAACATGAAAAAGGGTCCATTGAATAACAATTTTTTTTTCATGTACAATCAAAAAGGAAATTTAGTGGAAAATTTTTGTTGACATTTATTGGGTAAGTTAGTCATTGTTAGGTTAACCATAAGCCGCATTTTACATAAACAGTTTAAAAAAAAAATATTCTTTTTTATTAAATAGTATATGGGAAAAAGGACATGAAAAGTTTTTAATTTTGTGTTGACACTATTCGTATGTTTCTGACATAAATTTTGTTCCAAGATCCTTATATCCTGTAAATGAAAGTTTGGCTTTTGTTTTTTGTTAGATCTTTGAGATTATTTGGTATTTGATGAAAAACAAAACGAAAATTTGTTTGAAATTATGTAAAACGTGTTGACGTAAATTTCAGTTTTATATACATTTTGAAATTGCGTAATGTTTGGAAATATAATAATTACAACTGTTCAAAAAAAAACGAGTGAGACCTCTGCACTCGGTAGACTTACAGTTTAAAGTGGGACCAGAATAACTCATTTGATGTCATTACTGTTTGTAGCCTACGAAAGAAGACTGCAAGCTGTATTTTTACTGCATATAATTCAAAAAATTTGTCTTGTAAATTCTCGGGTGTTGCAATAATTAGGTGTTGAAGTACTAAACCAATCTGTAAGTCAATTTTTGTCAAACAGAGTTAAACAAAAATTAGGAAATTCGTGGAAAAAATGGAAAAATGCTAAAAAGGTTTTCTTATGTGATAAAATTGAATTAAATTTTAAATTCATTCTGTCACGAACAAAATGTTAATTAAAATGGTATGAAATGGGTAAAAGCAAAAAAGAAAGCTTAATTTTGACTAAATTGAGTATTTACATCGGATAAAAGGATAACTATGCTATGAAATTTAATGTAGGTTTTTTTTTAAATTTACCTACAAATTAAAACAAAATTTTCCGCTTATCTTCAAATAGCTATAAAGACTCAAAATCTTAAGTAAGAAAAAAAAAACATGTAAATTCAATTTAAAAGTTGAAATAATCTCAAAAATGTTGAATTTTATAATCCATAAGTGGATTTTTGTTTAAATGTGTAGAAAAAAAATTTCCGCTTTCAAAATTTTAATTTTCCACATTTATGATATGCATTTTATTACAATGTAATATATTGTGAGAAATATTGCAGGTTCACAGGCATGCAACAAAAAATTGATTTTAATTTACAATAAATCGCATTTCGAATAAACCTTGGAAAAAGATAAAGAATGAATTCAAGTTGAGAATCGAAAAATTAAGTTGTTTAAAGCGTATTTTTGGAAAGGATATCTGATAATTTTCTAGGATTTAAATTTTTCAAAATGTTTTTTTTCTATTCTGAAAAAAAATTTTTTAAATAATCTAATCAATTGCTCGAAATAGATCAAAATGTAAAATTACTTTCATCCTACTTCTGAAAAAGCAGTTTAAAACGATAGTAATAAATTGAGTGCATATTTTAAATTCTCACAATCTCTAAATGCATTTCCATGTAGTATGATAATACAAGTTTATGCAATGTTACTCTGTCTCCCTCAATGGAGCAATATTTTTCATCGTCTTCTTAACTCAGATTATGTATTGAAGAATTTAGTGTCGCAATTTGATACAATCAAACATTAACTTCATTTAATTTTTCATAATAAAAAAAAAAAAAAACTTTCATCAATTAAGCTAAACGTAAATTAACACCCAATGAAGGAACTTCCAATAATAATAATAATAATAATAATAAGCTCTATTTTCGATTTCGAGGGGAAAAGTATGATATTTAACAATGAAAACTTTGAGGCAAGGGGGTGATTTGTTAAAATTCAAATGTGTTTGTTTCAACTATTTTTATTTTTTATATCACAGAATGATCCTTAACTTATTCATTACATTAATGGCAAGATATGAACTTGCATGGAGTTTTCAAGAACTTTCAGCAATGCCATGAATGCAAAATCTCACTGTGTGTTAGTAGCGACTGTTGCAAGACGGTTGGGAAAAAAATTGTAAATTGTTGTGACTGAACTGAAAATTTTTTTCCCTTTGCAACTTAAAACACATTATTTACACAACTTCCGCTCTTGAGTAAGAAAAAAATGTATCTGTAAAGAATAATATATTCGAGGAACTCTCATTGGAGAGATTGTATCAGCTATGGCAAATCTCTCTTGTTATTATTACAAAAGTCTAATGTATGTACATGGAAGCTCTGATATAGAGTTATATTTGTAAATATAAAATTTAATCACAACAATTTCTTTATAATCTCTTTGAAATTGGCTCATACATCTGCTTTTGTATTGATGCATTAATTAGAATTAAAATGAAAACTTTATAACAATAAATGGAGGAAAACCGTAACAGATCGATTAGAAAATTTAAATATTAACCCTTTATTTCGCAATACATGATATTCTAAATTTGACGAAATAAAGCTGCATAATAACAATATTTTCCCTAAGCATATTAAATTTTTTATTAAAAAATTCCCAAAAAAGTACGCCTGAATTACACCGAAATCACAATATATGAACAACTTTGAAAGATATTCTTGAGATATTTGATATTAAAATGAAATAAAATATTAAATTTCACGCTATAAATAAACTCTTCTTTCCTCGTTTCTTTAATTTTCTTAATGAAAATTTAGTAATTGATGATATTTTTGCACACGATATTCTCATTAAAAATCAATTTTGTGAGAAAATAGAAATTCAATAAGATGAGAAAAAAAAATTTCTTTAGTAATTTGATTTCGTGATCAAAAGAATTTGCAGTTAATATGAGTGTTTGATGTCGTCAATATGAGGGAAAATTTGGCAATATTCCCATATAAAAGTTTGAATTGTTGATTCTGGAGTTACACGGAAATGTTAAATGTTTGCAGTTGTTGATAGCCACATTAAATAAAAAATAAATTATATAATTACTGATAGGTACTTAAAAAGTTTTGTAGAAGTTTCCCTTTAAATCAATAGAGCCTTTAATAATCTCAATACACAAATGAGTAAATATAATTCTTAGAAAAAGTTCTCATCATAAAAAAATTTAAATAAAATTTAAGTATCCCCTCTTAAAAATGGAACTTTTACTTGAAGTAAGAAGTAAGTAAAAGAAGAAAATAATAAAAATCATTTATTTATTTCACGCACGCTCATACACACATACACACACATGACATTTCATGCGAGCATGTAAAGAGAAAAAAGAACTTCTTGAGTGAATGCACTGAAGCATTTGAAGGAAAAATAAATTTTCCATTCAGCATGAAAATGAAGTCAAGGTTATTTAAAGTCAACGTCGTTGTTAACAATAACTTTTCATGCTTTTATTTGATTTTTTGTTATTTATTCTCTCTTCTTTAAAATAAAAATCCTCTTTAAACTATTGAACAAAGTTTCTTTTGTTGTATCTATTTTTTTGTTGTGTCTTTTGTAAGTATATTAAGTTAAGTAGAATCAAAAATTATTTGATTTAAATTAAAAAAATGTTTTAAGTCCTCGTGCTCTTGAGCGAATTTTTGTCCAAATTTTGTAACTCAAACGAAAAATTATTATTTAAAACATTTTAAGATAGTTTTAAGCTGACCAGACCAAGCGATTAGCCAGTAACTTAATAAGACGGTGGTAATGCTTCAAATTCGAAGCATTCAGAGTGAAGTTATAACTGTGATTTTTTTTAAAATGTGCTAAAAATTAATTTAGTTTCATTAACTTTTTTTTACAAAATTTCTTGCTAAAATTGAAGAAGGTTTCTATTTGTAACTAAAAAAGCAGTTTTTCGGTAAAAATGTGTAAGGGATTTTCAAAAAGATAAACAAAAGAAGAATCAAATAAAATATGAGACGGAAGAATTTACGTGAAACTTATCAACTGGTTTTTTTGTCAATATATTTATTTTTGAAATTATTGCAACATGAGTGAATTTGAAAGGATTTTAGGCTGAATTTTTTGTTTACTTTTTGTCCATAATATGCTTAACATTACGTATAATTTCAAAAACACAAGTATTTGAATTGCATTTCTTTGATTTTTTTTTCTTTGAAGTAAAATTGAGTTTAGAAATTTTGTTCTGATTTAAAGTTTATTCCGATTAGGCAAAGAGCATGCTCACTTTTATTGATTGAGTATACTCACGAGCGGTCACGAGCATGCTTTTTTATGTGAGGATGCTCATCGTCTGTTGTAGTAAAAAAATTGTAAATCTATAAGCTTTAAATTTGTCAATTCAAGCTACCATGAAAAATAAATTAAAAATCAGTGTCCTTACCTAACTCAGCTTTCAAAACACCTCCAAAGTAAGATAAATGGCCCATCAGATCTAATTTACAAGACAAAAAACATTTTGCCGTATCTGAAATCGATATCTTATTTCCATTCAAAAAGTCAGAGAAGAAATTTAATTTTCAGAGAATATCAATTCGACTCATTTTCTCCTCTTTTAAAAATCCCAATGGAAATAACGGAAGGTACCGAAAGGAGCTGCATTTTCGAAACATCTATCCAAAAGTTAGAAAGAAATGAAAATGAATTTAGGTTTTTACTATAATTGAGATAAATATGACTACAAATGTTATATCCTGTCCACATAGAGAGAGATTGGAGTCGACAATTGTTTAGGAAATACATAAACATTGTTTAAATCCATATCATTTGCAGTCTGTTTTCTAATATAAATTGTCAATACACAAATATGTATATAAAATACAGCTGGTATTAAGTCATTGTAAAAATTGCCGACTAAAATATTTCTGACCCAAACCGTTCTATTCAGCTTTTAATTACAATAATTACAAATGCTTACAACTCCAGCTTATTCAATTTAATTTCTTTTATAAATCCTAAACATTTATTCACATACTCATTCGATATTATTGATTTTTGTGCGTAAACATCTTCTAGCTCTTTTCCACTATCGCGTTTATCTATCGATGCCATAATTTTATGTACGCTTCTACATTTTCATTTCTTTTTTATATTTCGTGCGACTTATCGACGGCTCTCATTTCCTTTTCTCATTGACACAAAGTTTTTATGTTTATTTATATGAATATAATTGACATGAAATTCAATAGAAGAGGAAAATCTTTTTAAGTAGTTAGTAGGATAGGTTATTGTATTAATAAGCTTGAGCGCATTTATAACACCAACCATAAGCTGCCATGAAAGAAATGATGCACAATACATCAAAATCTAATTGATTTTCAGACCCAATTCATCCAGTTTACTAGTTAATCAATAAAATAAGATCCTCTTGACATCCAGACACAATGTGTATGTTCAAAAAAATTGTTATATTAACAATCATGCAAATTGCAATTAATCAGTAATATTTCAAGCAAATGTCAAGTGTTAAACTAGTCATATGGACGACTAATCGTTGCCTGTTTCACTCGAAAATTTTATGCAAGATGTTCTCTATAAATTAGTTATGTATTCAATGCATAAAGTGTTAAATTAATGAATATTCATAACATACAGTAAGTAATGAGTTTAAATCTTGTGATGAACATATCAGTGCATTAGTTAACAATTCACAGTGTGAATCAAATAATGATCAATTCTTTAAATATGCGCTAAAGTCATTTGATAAAGTATGAAGACTTTTGTTATGTTTACTTATTCTTTCATATTTTTTGATGCTATTGAGCCAGTCGTGCTCGTGTTTTCTCTTATTTTTCCGTCCTTTCCTTCTTTTTCACAGCCAAAATACTCTTCTTTGTTTACTAATATCAAGTAGATTTTACTGCTTCACAAAAAATCTTTAGAGAAAGACACAAAATAGTAAATTAAGAAGATGAAGATAGCTTTTTTTTCTCTTCTTAGTTTTTGCTGTTGCCATAATCCGATGAAAATGTCTCAGTGATCGGAAAAAATTTCAGTCTTTCGAAGTTAATAAATATTGGGATAAATTTAATATATATAATGTATGATTTGTACATTGATATGAAATCGTTATTATTTTGTAAAGAAACAAAAGATTAGCTAAAAATTTAATATTCCTGTTATTCAGTTTATTTTTCGAATTTCCATAAAAAATCATTGAATAAAATCAATAATTCAATATCCAACGTCATCACTTCTTCATCATAATTGAGCAAGCAAAAACTCAACCACCCGTAAGCAAGAAAGTTCAGTTACTTTTATTTACTGATCATTAATCAAACAGCAACTAGTCAAAAGAAGAAAGAGAAACTAATTGAAGATTCTCTACAACCTAATTAGCAGTTATGTTTTTTTGTTGGATTAGCACGCTTCATAGAATTAAGAAAAGAAGTTTTGATATTGTTTAAGTCAACGACTTTTTTTGGATATACCATTTCTATAATAAAAGCTAGAAATAATATTTTTTTGTGAAATATAAAAAAGTTTGAATGCGTAAAAACTCTTGTTCCTGCTGACTTTTTGAAACTATTGAAAGATGAAAGCCATCGGAAATATAAAAGAAACTGGAACAAGAATAAAAGATGAACGAACTAATCCTAATATGTAACAATGCCAAAAGTTATTAAACTTTATGATTCAATGACACGATTTTGCAATGAGTTTACACAAAAGCTTTTAAGTATTGTTATTGAGAAGTTAAACTTTTCGGGAGCATCCTAAAATGGAGAAGTTACATTATTTAATCTAGTAAAATGAAGATGTCTTATAAAGGACTTTATAAATTCAACATCATCAATTGTTTCTAGTACATTTTTGAAAATGAGTTACAATTTCGCTTTGATCGGCATGACTGGGTGAGGTGTGAGATCTCAGCCACCAAACATCATTAAGAGTGTGGGTTTGAATCACTATATTTTACTAGAAACTTAAAAACAATTTCCGCTAAAACTGACTTACATCGATCATTCACTTCTCGGAAAATTTGCTCATTCCAAACACGAATACTAAAGAAGACCCAATAAAAGACAAATGATGCGAGACTTAATGAGCTTGCCATAAATTTTATCAAAAAAATTCATATTCCTTTTTCTTATTCGATATAATAAAATTCACACACGAACACACTTTGTTTGATATTATAATAAAAATGAACCTGATTGTGAAATTTGGCAGTCCAATAAAGCACATGACAGTTTTTTTGATATATGTTTAAGCAATAGTTTGAATTTAAATGAGAGTGCTCTTGAGTATACTCAATCAATAGAATTGAGCATGCTCGTCCATTTATACAACATGTGCTTTCTGGGCTATGTCTATATTAGTAATTGTATATATTTGAAATTATTTAAGGGTATTAAAGCTTACCAGAAGTGTGCAATCGTTGATAAGGAATACTTAAAATCACTAGTTCCTCTTGAAGAATTTTATAAGGAATTGATTTTTAACGCAAAACTATGGAAACTAAGACTTCAAGAAAAGTTTTTTTCTTATTGTAGATATTAAAGAAAAAAATATAAAGAAACTTTTACATCATCATGCATGTTGTGGTATAAAACTTTATTTTATTGTAAGATCTATAAAATGCCAATGACAATAGAATAAGAGAAAAGAGAGATAGGGCAGATCGAAATTGCTTTTAAATGGTTTGAAAATGTATGGGTGTGGTAAAGAAAGCGCATATTTTTTCTTTAATTCCAATAACATATTAATTATTTAAAAAATAGTATGTAGGATTTGTCAAAGACGAAACAGATAAAATTTTAAACTAAATAGATATACACACAAAAATATAACACCATACAAAATTTATTATTATAAATTAAGGAAAACTGAAGGTTTTAAATTTTGTAAAAAAGAACCTTAATAAATATAATTAAGAAGAAGTATTATGTAGGATTTGGCAAATTCAGATTTGCAGGCCTCCATATTTGGTTAAAATATGATAACAAAGACACACTATGGGCCCAAAATGGCAAAGGTTGTCAAAAATTCAGGTTATGTGTGGATGTTATAGTGCCTGAGGAGTAGTGTACGGGAAAAAAAGAAATTTTGTCCAAAACTGCTGTGTGCCTGACTTATGGCCAAAAAACGATTTTTGGTACCTGCCATTATAAAAATTGTTGGCGTGCTTCAATGCATGGACCAATTTTTTTCAAACTTTTTTTATTTATTAGATATACATAGAACCTACAAAATCGTACCACATTTGCATAATTTAGGTTCCACTGTATATCCAAAAAAGTTAAAAATATGTCAAAAAATGCAATTTTTATTACATTTCATGCTCTCATGTAGCTATAATGCACTATGGGATAAAAAATATATATGCATTTGATAGAACCTATTTATACCTAAAAATCATACATAGATTGTAATTTAATTGGATGCACTACAAAAGCATAAAATTACTTTAAAGCCAAAAATTTTAGGTTTTTTGTGATTTTTTGACCTTTAACCCCATTTTTAGCTATAAAGTAAATTCGTGCTGTTTCAGGTGAACACTGATTATTATAGGACTAGTATTGTACTATTATTATGTGAAAAAAAATTTCAATATGGGACCCCCCTAGCTCATTTTTGGGGGTCCAAAGGTATACCCCCCCTCAAAAATGGGGGTCTCTCAAAACTCAAGTTTATTTTTCTTAACCGGATGTTTAACAAATAATTTAAAAACACTTTTAAACTACATTTAAACAAATTTTAAGTAGTTTCAAACTGTTCTGAACAATCGAAACTACTCCTGTTACCCAATTCATAGATTTGTAAGTTTTTGAGTTTTAGACATATTTTCGCGAGGTTTTTTGGACTCAAATGGCAATACATATATATATTGTTTATTTTTTCATAAATTACTAACAATGTCCTATCCAACAATATATAAAATGTCATACATAAGGTCAACTCAGTCAAAAATTTTGAAAATTGTTCAAAATTTTATGTTTTTTGAAAATCATCCTTCACATTTATGCTTTTAATGCTGTTAATCTTAAGTATATGAATTAAATTTGGTATTTTTGTAGACATTAGAGTAGTATTAAGGTAATAACAAGAAAATCAAAGTTCAAAAATAGCTTAATGTAAAAAAGGACAAAGTCCAATTTACCATATTTTGACTGTCTTTACTCAGTGCAGAGAGCATCCAATTTTTATTTTTTGAAATATTTCCTATAGATCTATACTAGAACTAATAGAAAATAGGCAAAAAAATTATTTTCCGATATTAAATCGAACAAATTTGTCCATTGAAAACCCCCAAAAATAGCAATTTTTTGAATAAATTTGTTTATTTGATTCTTACAATTAGCAACGAAAAATTACTTTTGCGAATATTTTCTGTTAGTTCTAGTATTGATCTATAGGAAATATTTCAAAAAATAAAAATTGGATGCTCTCTGCACTGAGTAAAGACAGTCAAAATATGGTAAATTGGACTTTGTCCTTTTTTACATTAAGCTATTTTTGAACTTTGATTTTCTTGTTATTACCTTAATACTACTCTAATGTCTACAAAAATACCAAATTTAATTCATATACTTAAGATTAACAGCATTAAAAGCATAAATGTGAAGGATGATTTTCAAAAAACATAAAATTTTGAACAATTTTCAAAATTTTTGACTGAGTTGACCTTATGTATGACATTTTATATATTGTTGGATAGGACATTGTTAGTAATTTATGAAAAATAAACAATATATATATGTATTGCCATTTGAGTCCAAAAACCTCGCGAAAATATGTCTAAAACTCAAAAACTTACAAATCTATGAATTGGGTAACAGGAGTAGTTTCGATTGTTCAGAACAGTTTGAAACTACTTAAAATTTGTTTAAATGTAGTTTAAAAGTGTTTTTAAATTATTTGTTAAACATCCGGTTAAGAAAAATAAACTTGAGTTTTGAGAGACCCCCATTTTTGAGGGGGGGTATACCTTTGGACCCCCCAAAAATGAGCTAGGGGGGTCCCATATTGAAATTTTTTTTCACATAATAATAGTACAATACTAGTCCTATAATAATCAGTGTTCACCTGAAACAGCACGAATTTACTTTATAGCTAAAAATGGGGTTAAAGGTCAAAAAATCACAAAAAACCTAAAATTTTTGGCTTTAAAGTAATTTTATGCTTTTGTAGTGCATCCAATTAAATTACAATCTATGTATGATTTTTAGGTATAAATAGGTTCTATCAAATGCATATATATTTTTTATCCCATAGTGCATTATAGCTACATGAGAGCATGAAATGTAATAAAAATTGCATTTTTTGACATATTTTTAACTTTTTGGATATACAGTGGAACCTAAATTATGCAAATGTGGTACGATTTTGTAGGTTCTATGTATATCTAATAAATAAAAAAGTTTGAAAAAAATTGGTCCATGCATTGAAGCACGCCAACAATTTTTATAATGGCAGGTACCAAAAATCGTTTTTTGGCCATAAGTCAGGCACACAGCAGTTTTGGACAAAATTTCTTTTTTTCCCGTACACTACTCCTCAGGCACTATAACATCCACACATAACCTGAATTTTTGACAACCTTTGCCATTTTGGGCCCATAGTGAGACAGTCTGTTAACTCCTGAATATATTGCACAACTCCTCAAACACATGCATGTGATAAAAGAGAGAGGAAAAAACTTTCGTGTTTGTATTCAATTTTTTATTAAGCACTCATGATACTGATAGTTCATTCGTGTTTGGATCATTGAAGACTTATATGAAATAAGTCAAGGAGAAAAATTAGTTGTTTATAAAACCATGAGAAGGAAGAAAAAAAATTGAAATTGAAGAAAAATCTACAAATTCAGAGATTCCACATTAGTTATGTCAACATACATGTATTGTTTGGAGATTGACTGTAAAAATCATGAATGGCTAATAATGCAAGTGTTTATTTTGTGAATATTATATGGGATGATGTTTCATGGATATATGGATTAGGTGGTCAACCTGAATGTCTCCAATATTTTTTTGGAAAAGCCATGAGCCGTATCGTGTGCGGTTTCGGTCGATGTTCACTACCGAATATCTTTTTATAGTTGGGGATCTTGAAATTGTTATCTGTAGAAATTTACAATTTTATAGAAAAGTTGATTATTTTTAATTCAAATATTATCAAATAATTTTAAAAATTCTTGTAAGTTAATTTCACTACAAATAGGTTCATATTCTTTGCAAAATACATTACCTAACCTCAAAATGAACAACAATATGACAATATTGTACACATATTATACACCCTAAAATATGTACACAAAAGCATGCAAAGGTGTATCATGCATGATAAATTAAGTGGTGGAATAATTTTGCTCACACACAAAAATAACATAGTATATTGTGAACATTTTCAACTCCAAAGCCACTCGTGGGTATGATATTGATCATGTAAACAGTCCCTCGTTACTCGTAGATAATTTATTTGTTATTTGTATTTTTTATACTTAAACATCTTTTACTTTGTGTTTTAAAAATATAATCTATAGACTAATGTAATGTTTTGTGTCATTTACATGATATTTTGCAGCTCCGAAAGCCTCAGTCAACTCAGTCAATTCCATCAATGAAAAGTGGAAATCGTGACAACAACAAAGATGTTGCAGGCAACGAAGAAGCTGGTGTAGCGCTTGTCAACGTTCATTCTGAATATCCTAGGTAAATAGTTTATGGAAATTTAATTTAAAATGTTTGCAAGAAAATTTTTTTATTCATATACAGGTACATGGAGGAGCGAGGCTTAGGTGGCGGTGTGTACAAGAGTGTATCAGGATCACAAGATAAATCAAATGCTAAACAGAAACCAAATGTTGGATATCGATTGGGTAGACGAAAAGCATTATTTGAAAAGCGGAAACGCATTAGTGACTATGCCCTCGTGATGGGAATGTTTGGAATTATTGTTATGGTTATAGAAAACGAATTAAGCAGTGCTGGTGTTTACACGAAGGTAAGCTTCTTAACGTATAAATCATCTTCATATTTCCACATAATGAACATGAATCGTTATGACACTTTTATGAAAGAATTTATGGAATTTATTTTCCTTACCATTCGTCCCCTTATCAATTTTATGCATCACATATTCTCAGAAATATATGTGAGGTCGTAAAATATTACGTTCGCAATTGTAGATGAAGTGCTCCTTATTCATACCTCAATCATCCTCTCAATCTCTAATGAATTGAATGTCATTGAGTTTTATTAATTTCTTTGGAAATTCGAAATAGCAGTAAGAAAATTTGAGTGCATTTTGATCTAAGCAGTGGGAATATTATTATTAATACTCTGAAGATATAATGATATTTAAATATATATTTTGTTTGAGAATAATTAATGAATGGTAAAATCGATGCACATAATCTTCATAGGAGAGGAAAATTTCGGTAAGAGTTAGTAATATGTACGACATAGATGTATTTATGTATTTGACGATTTATGCCAGCGATGAAAATAAGAGAAAAATAAAAAAAGAACTAAGATAGAAATGATACAAATTTCTTCTGCCATCTTGAGACGTGACATAATCAACACACAAGCTCATTGTTCATGACTGGAATTTGTCATGGGATTCTTTCCATCTGAATATTTTCTCCAACTTTTTTCTTATTCTACATTTCAAAATTCTTCATGTTATTTTTCCTCCTATTGACAACGAACAGTGCTTGATTCTTTCCCGCTAAATTCATTTTACCAATATGATATTTTTAGCACATTTATGAAAAAAAGTTTTTTTTTACGATACACTAAGCTCGGCTGGGTGAGCAACGGATTCTTGAAAATTAGACATCAAAGAGAACTCTCGTTTGTAGTATTAGCTGTTATTATTTGATGGCATTTCAAGTTTTAAAACACAAATCTAAATACATACTAGATTTAGCATTCATATACTGTTGAAAACATGTTTCTACTGGTATACCTGCTACATAATTTGTTGTTTGATTCGTAGTTGTATGTTAAAAACCTTTGATTGCTGCGAGAAAAATGCGCTGAAGTCGCTTGATAAGGTCAATTATTTTTTTTATCTTTTATCAGAGTTGGCAGGACTTTGGAGTCCGGACTCCGAAAGTCCGTGGAGTCCGGACATTTGGAGTCCGGACATTTGATTTTTTCCGGACATTTGGAGTCCGGACTCCACTTTTTTCTTTTGGAGTCCGGACTCCGGGACTCCGGGAGTCCGTGGAGTCCCATACAAAAATTTTTTTTTCTTTTTCGGTTACACTGCGTAACCCGAGTTGAAAAAGTGAAGTTTTTGACATTTTTTTGGATTACACTGCGTAACCCGAGTTGAAAAATTGATTTTTTTGACATTTTTTTGGATTACACTGCGTAACCCGAGTTGAAAAATTGAATTTTTTGACATTTTTTTGGATTACACTGCGTAACCCGAGTTGAAAAAGTGATTTTTTGACATTTTTTTGGATTACACTGCGTAACCCGAGTTGAAAAAGTGATTTTTTTGACATTTTTTTGGATTACACTGCGTAACCCGAGTTGAAAAATTGGTTTTTTTGACATTTTTTTCGGTTACACTGTGTAACAATGTCCAAAAATTCATTTTTTCAACTCGGGTTACGCAGTGTAATCCAAAAAAATGTCAAAAAAATCACTTTTTCAACTCGGGTTACGCAGTGTAATCCAAAAAAATGTCAAAAAATTCAATTTTTCAACTCGGGTTACGCAGTGTAACCGAAAAAAATTTCAAAAAATTCACCACTGTTACACAGTGTAACCGAAAAAGAAATAAAAATTTTTTGTATGGGACTCCACGGACTCCCGGAGTCCCGGAGTCCGGACTTTCGGAGTCCACTGGAGTCCACTGGAGTCCGGACTCCACGGGTGTCCGGACTTTTGGAGTCCGGACTCCACTTTTTTTTTTGGAGTCCGGACTCCACTTTTTTTTTTGGAGTCCGGACTCCACTTTTTTTTTTGGAGTCCGGACATTCGGAGTCCGGACTCCGAAAGTCCGGACTCCACATTGGAGTCCTGCCAACTCTGTCTTTTATGAAATAAGATTCAATTTTCTCAAACACATTTGGAATATTTTGATAAATTATAGAAATTCAGAATAGATAAATCATGAATGAAATAAATTTACAAGGTCATCGTTAAGAAAATCACGAATTGTTGTCGCTGCCTATCGTACATGTTGACATCATATCTATTTTCGTTGTGCATGTTCATGGCTTCATGCAAGACATGAATTGAATATTGACATCAAACTAAAGTAATATAGACTAGATTGACTCTCATTGATAAAATATTTAAGGGAGCTACAGTGTTTTGTATTTTGTAAAGGATAGAAGGATAATAAAAGAAACATATTGATTTTATGCCAGGACTAATGTTAAAATTGAATTGTAATGGAACTAAAGAAGATGATATAAATCTGGAGGTAATATTACTATCAATCCCTTAGCTGAATAAATTTTGCCAAGTGCAGTCAATCGAGCACGAAGTACATGACATAGTGACACAATTTAAAGCTAACATTTCTTTATTTTCTTGTTCTCGCTGACTCGCTTGTTCTATTATCGGACAGTTTTGTTATATAATTTTTCGCATTCTCCTGCAGTTATGATATTTTTATTTTGTAAATATTCCCGAAACATTTCTTGATTTTTATTCGAAACTTACTAGCTTCTTTTTTTTGCTTGTACCTGAAGACCTTGAAGATAGTATCATCATACCACATCAAGAATTGCCTCTTTGACCTATTAATTTTTGTTTGATTCCTTGCTTTCTCTTCCTCTTCTTCTGTGAGTGGTTCTTCAATATTAATAGAAGCAGTTTTTTGAAATACAAACGATTTAAGATATGAGTATGATTTGAATTTTAAATCTCTCGATTTTCAACTCTAAACAATTTTGAGGCTTTTGATTAAACTTTTCAAATACCTAAACAAAAGACCCTTTCAAAAATATATAATATATAAGATATGAGTATGATTTGAATTTTAAATCTCTCGATTTTCAACTCTAAACAATTTTGAGGCTTTTGATTAAACTTTTCAAATACCTAAACAAAAGACCCTTTCAAAAATATATAACATGTCATGATAAAGTAATGTTTAATTTATAGTTTTCTATTTTTATTTGAGATGACCTTTACATTGCTCTTATTGGTAATGACATAATTAAATTTTACATTGTAATACTAATCATCACAAACATGCTTCTGCATTGAGCATGTTCACATTCATAGAAGTTTCAGAAGTACATATGAAAGTAACAAAAATCAATGTTTTTACATTCACATTCACAAAGCGTACATACATTCACATATAAGTGTCTGAATTATTTTCAAATCAAAATGTGACGTCAAAATATGACGTTTCACAAGGTTAATCATATGTTTTGTTCTTTCCATAACAAATGATTGTTTATAATTCAGAAGGTGTTGAGTAAAAAATTTAAAGGATATCAAATTTATATCTGTACATACGATCGACATATTGCAGTTTGTTCCACTTGGTAACTTTTGTTTGATTTATAAAATATTATAAATAAAAATAACTATTTTAAGCTTTAGCTAATAATTTAATATCACTATTAATTTTAACATTAAAATAAAATGAAACTTTTGGAAAAAATTCTAAAATTGGCACTTATGAAATTTTTGTAGAATATTTCGGATTTTATTTTTCAAAGAACTACCGCAGAAAATAATTGAAATTACAAAAAATCGTGATATTTTTCTGTAGATAAAATACAGATACTGAAGAAGAAACATCAAAAGCAGGACCTGCTTTATCTACTTTATCGTAAGTTTTACTTTGAAGTGACTTTTCTTGAAATGAAAGGAACAATTGTTTGTTATACTTAATGATTAACTTGTACAAGGACTATTCTAATTATTGGAGTCAAACGAAAAAAAGAGACATGATTTTTTCCCCAAAATGTGTAACTTGTAATGTTGCATGCTCTTGAGAGCATGCTCTTTGTCTACTAGGGTAGAAAAGAGAAAAAAATGCTTAACGCATCAAATTTCTAACACTGAGTTTTGAGTCGACTTAACCTTTTTATTTTTCAAATAATTATAATGAAGTTGATTGGACATTTTGTAAAGGTAAACATCATTGGTTACTTTTTACTATTGATCCATCTTGTTCATAATGCAAAGCATATACATTTTTTTTTATTTGTTGTTCTCGGCAAATTGCTTGTTGATTATTAGATAGCAGTTTTCTGTCAATCAATTGTTTATTGATTTTCTGTGTTTTTTATTCTTATTTTTTTTTTTGTTTACATTTCAATCATTAATGCATGTATAAAAGCATACTGTATATTCATCATGACAAAAGAAGCATTTTGTTTAAAATAATTTAAAATTACAAAACAAAATTAAAAGTTGAAAAAGACACAGAATTAAATTCAATTAAGTAAATTATGTGAATATGATTCTAAAACATCATAAACAGTAAAGTAACTTGATATAATATTATACATTATGACTCAATAATATACACCTCTGCATATCATTGTTTCACATTGTGTGCATAGTAAAATAAAAACAACTAACTTAAAACCATAAGTGCATAAAAAAGCTCGAATAAAATAAAAATTGTACACAAGAATACTAAAAGACAAACATTTCAAGAGCTGAATTGTTTGCATTGTCTCTATAACTTTTTTATTCTCAGGCATTTTAATAACAAGATATAGAAGTGTATTCTTATGCATACTTCTTTCATGCAGATGAAGGAAATTGAAGGATGAAAAAGTCAACAGTCTCTAAATTAAATAATAGAATTTGGTTTCAAGTGATATGTTTAGAGTTTACGGATTCTATTCTATTAAAATGTTCATGCATCTGTGTGATTATCCAGATATTTTGCAGGTCCTCAAAATATAATAAATATAATAAAAAAGTTCTTTTTAATAATTTTAATCTAATATGAATGATATTATTTTAGCTTATGCTGCAATTCATTCATATGCATATTTCAGAGAACATTATATTATACTGTACCTAAAATAACTAGACAATGCGTAGAAACTCCCTTTGGATATACCTACCACAGTTTATGATTATATTTTGGGATATATTTCCATTCCTTCGAAATAGTTTATTTTCTATCAAAATCCTCACACACATGATTTTATAAAACAATACGATATTATTTCAAAAACAATATAGAAAGGCTGATGAATAGTCTATTAGAACTATAGGATGACATTTTTTAGATGAGCTTAATGTTTCACATTTTATCACAAAAATGAAAACCACAATGAAAATAGTGAATTGAAAACTCTGCAATTTAAAGAGTTGTGGTCGATGATGTTCCTGTTGAAATTTTAATAAAAGGAGTTGAATCAAATTGATTCAACATTTGCTTACTAAACAATTTCATATTTAAATATTTCACTACTATCACCATTATTGCCAATCACAAATTTCATTCAATGTACTATAATCCTCTGCAAATTCAAATACATACGTTTTTATCTTCATGTCAAGATAGATAAATGTTGGTACAAAAAGATTTGCATACGTTTGGCATTTTGCATTTTTTTCGAATTGAAATATCAAACAGTTTTATTTTGTTTATTGCAGAAAAGATAAAAACCTCAGGAGAGATGAATGTGTTCCTTCCTATTTAACGCATTTTCCTTCGAATTTTTAAGGGATGGCGGAACTCGACTCAAGTCGACCCGAATAATCTCAATTTTTTTCGACTCAAAAAATTCCTAGTCGGCTGAGCCGATTTTACTCGACTTCGAACTCTGCTTCTTTTGATATCATGATTAATTGGATACAAAACACGTACGTGGAATCACTTAAATTTGGTATACTTGTTATGACTGATGAAATGCGCTCAAGTCATTTAATTTTAAAGAAATGAAAATGTTTTAACAAGTTTCTCTCAATTTCATTTTCATTTAAATAGCAAAAAATAAATCTAGGTGTTTGAAAATTTGCAGCATCAGTTTCAGCATTGGTTTAATGTCTCTGTTTGTTTGTGTCTTTTGATAAAGTTTAGTTAGTATCATTCACAAAATGAATCGTTCTAAAAAGAGAGAAAGATAATTTGTTGAATGAAAAATTAATGCATTTGGGCAAGAACGTTTTTTAATTCAGCGTCAGATTTCGTTGTTTTTTGTCTATTCCTCGAAAACGTTAATACATACAAAAATACCAAATACTTTGTTTTATAGAACTTTTTGGTACCTACAAAATGATATAACAACCAAATTCCAAAATTCAGTCCATGAGGCTGTAGAGCCTGAAAAGTGCCAAAATCTGATGCTGAATTTTTAGGAAGGGTATTTGAAATTTTGCTTGAATTAGTCTATCTCGCTCATTTCTTAACCAATTTTAATAATTTTTTCACTAGTTGAAAGATGAATGTAATGGCTGCAAACTAATTTCAAAAGTTTTCTAAAATAATATTTTTTAGTTAGGTTAATTAACTTTTTTAACCTTATTTTCTTTTGTGTACTCTCATTTTTCCACTTAAGAAGCCTTTTGTTTCTTTAAAACATAGTTCTCTGTATAAACTATTAGATCAGTAACAAAAAATTATGAAAAAAGTAGCTTAATTAACTTTTTTCAATCATTTTCTAAAACACGTTAAAATTGAAAATTCAGCACGAATTTCTATATTTATCTAGTGGAAAACTAATGTTTTACACAAATTATGCTTAAATATTCAATAAAATCATCTAAAACATTAATATAATTAAGTAAATTAACAATTTTGTTAAAGTTTAACCTGTGACGACTTCAGACAACTTTCCTGAAAACTAATCGAATAAACAATAAAGGGGAAACTCGAAAGTTTCAATTCTTGAAATTATGTAGCTCTATTTATTTAATTCGACTTAGAATTTTAAAAATATTTGTCGACTCGAGTGTCGTCAAAAAATGATCGTTGCAAAAGTAAGCAAAATTTAAAAGATCGGGGTATAAACATATGAAAATTCAAAACTATTAAAGTCGTTAAATTTTTGAATTCAAAAAGACCGTTAAGTAGAAAATATAAATTCATTTTGGATTTATATGTTGAAAATTCAACAAATTCGGGGGAGGAATGGCGATTTATATAAATCTGGATTAATTTATAGGAACAAAATATTTCCATAACTCATTAATAATAATTTAACTACGGGAGGAAAATTTAAGGTTTGCCATTCTTGTCGGTAGTGACATTGGGCTATTTCTTTTTCAGCATTAATCAGGAACATAGCTTCTTTTGGAGAGACAGGCTTGAGCTTCTTTAATATGGCCTTTTGTAGCACCTTTTTTGCTGTTCTTAACGAAAATTCAATTTCAATCTTGTTGTTCCTTCCATATCCATCCATGACAGTTTTAAATTTGTTCGCGTCTTTCGTATCGGTAAACTGCAAATAAACTGTAGAAGCATTTGACTTTTCAATAAACAATATCCACGAATGTCTTTTAATAAACTTGATAACGTTGGCTTGGAAGTCTGCAAATCTTGGATATTTTCCTTCCATTCTGATAATGAGGAACTTATTGTGCTCTTCCTCTTCTGTCTTTTTAACTTTCTTCGATTTTGGAGCTTCCTTTAAAATCTCAGTTGGTCGTAAACGAATTTCATCATCGTTAGGCAAATCACTTGCATCAACCGCTGGCTTAGAGGAACTTGAACAGTGAGGTTCATCTCTAAATTCGTCAAAATTGTCAAGTGTGATAACCACCGAATCATCAGGAATCACAGGAGGTTTGGAAACACGAGCTGTCCGTTGATCAACCAAAAAATTTGTGTGAGTAGGAACAACGATTACCGATTGCAATTTCGGTGCTGCAGTTTGCTTAGCTTTAAGCGTAATAGAGATTTTCTCGGTAGGTTGTACAGAAAATTTCTGATTCAGCAAATTAGCTTCAATTACTTTAGACGTGAGGATGCATTTACGGCGGTCGTTAATTAAATAATTATCGACTTGGTGTAGCAAGATAGTAGCTGAGTCACTAAGCTTCGCTTCCAATACGTCATCAGCTACAGCATAAGTATGGTTTGAGATTAATATCGCATCATTGATTGAATTAACGGATAAGAAGCCGAAGGATCTCGTGAGGATGCGATCTTTTTCTAAACACCAACGAAAACCAGTAATATCTGTGACTGATTCGAAACAAGTCAGCAATTTAGCAACATATGAAGTCGTGTTACTGCACAAACGAGGCATGTTCGTAAGAGAAACGGGAATCGGGACGGAATTTACAGTCACTGGATCAATCTTATCGATGGCTTGTCTAAAAAAGGCACTAGAAAATGTTACATTTGGAAATGTAATGCTTACATCGAGATTTAAATTGTATTTCATGTGCTGCTTAACTAGACGAGAGAATTCACGTTCATCCAAAAGAGCGATAAAAATTGAATTAATATTTTTATTTGCACAATAATCACGAACACGAAAAATAGCGATGATGGATTGAAACTCAGGCTCGAGTGCCTTAATAATTTCACTTAGTTTCATATGAGTGGAAACTCCGTCGATTCTTGCCACTTTCGTGATAGCCATTAAGGCTGCTGTAGCTTTCTTCATGTTCAAATTAATTAAATTACAAGGCCTCGAATGGCTCATGTATATGTAAATAAACCTGAAGTTGGATTTAAGGTTCAATGGAATTACAAGTTCAAATTTTGAACTTGTCAAAAAATTTAAATCGTTGAAGTCCGTTAAACGGTTGAAAACCGTTCCAACGTTGAAATTTGAAATTTGAGCCTTATTTACTTCTTCTTCGTGAAGGCTTTTGCTGATATCAAGTCTAGCAAGGTTTCTAAGTGCTCGACTTTTTTAATTCTTCCATCTGACATTCTTACGTCAGCAACTCGAGCGATTCCATCCTTACCAATATGAATTTTCACTATTTTTGCTCTTTGCCATTCTCGACGAGTTTTGTTTGGCTCGATTACAAGGACTAAATCCCCAACTTTAGCAGCAGGTTCAGATTTGTGCCATTTGGTTTGCTTAGTAAGAACTGGAAGATAATGTGAGGTGAATTTTCTCATTAATTCATCGGCTAGCGCCCGTCCACGTTTATAAATGGATCGATCTGGAATTGTAGAATAAATATTCTTGTGTATGCCAGGTAATAACGGCCAACCGCTTTTATTCTTTACTAAATGATGTGGCGTAAGAACTATTCCATCGAGAGCATTAAGTGGATTCTCCGTCAACGGTCGACAATTAATGCGATGAGTGGCCTCCATCAATGCAATATTCAGTTCCACACGATTAACTTTTCTTTTCTCCAATGTAGTAGAAATCGAGCGTTTAACTTCTTTGATTAAACGTTCATACACACCACCAAACCACGGCGAATGTGCTGGAATAAACTGCCACTCAACTCTATAAATTTCTGCTAATTTTGGTCCAAGTACAGTCATATGCTTGTTGAAGAATTGCTCTCTCTGATAATCTTCCTCCAACGTTTTTGCAGTTCGTTTGAAATTTGCCGCATTGTCGCTGATGAACTTACGGACTGGCCCGTATGCGGTCCAGAATGTAGCGATTCCTTCCAAGATACGAAGTGATTCCATTGAATCGAGAATGTGTAGGTGAATGTATCGTGTTAAAGTACACACAAATATCAATATATATACTTTTTTGATATTTCCATTGATGGTGGGTCTAAGTGGTCCCAAAATATCTATGCCAGTAACCTCGAATGGTTTCATGTCGGTGTTAATTCTGTCTGTGGGTAGTGGAGCCATTTTAGGCGAGTAAGGTGTAGCTTTCTTAATCTTACACCAGTTGCATTTTGATTTTATGGATCTCAAGGCCATTTTTAGTTCAGGAATCCATGCTACTGTCCTTATTTCAGCGATTTGAGCTTCCGTCGCTATATGATTATGCTTGTAGTGATAAAATGCAAGCATGTTCGTTACGTGAACGTTTCTTCGGGGGAGCAGAGGTGCAAATTGTTGCGGAAATGTAACTTTATTCATATTTGTTCTCGCATTAATCCTTAATAATCCTTGTGGATCTATAAAAACATTCAATTGCTGCATCCCTGGATTTGTAATTGATTTACCTGCGCTGAGTGCTTTATATTCCACTGGAAATGATTCACGTTGGATCTTCCTGAATAAAAAATGTTCTGCTCTTTCTAAGTCACTAGCTGTCAGATTATCCAAACAGTTTGTCATGTTCTTCATTTCCTTAATCAGTTGTATATTGTTGAGCTGCTTGTTACGGACCAATGGAATGAAAACATCCATATAAAGTTTGAGAGCTCTTGCAGTAGCACGTTTAGTCTTAGACCAAGTAGATCTTATTGATGCACTAAAACGGTCAATAGCTTTATCATTGGCGATTTTACAATTAATAGGTGGTAAAACGTGCGTTGAGTAATTAAGCTTTTGTAAATAAATGTTGTTGATTATATTCGCATTATCAACTATTAATTTATTAGGTAGTTGAGGCCACAAAGATTCATTCTGTCTAATGAAATCAGGTCCTTTCATCCAAATAGATTCATTGCACGAGAAATCAAACTTTTTTATTTTAGTACAAAGATCTGCAACATTTAATTCAGTTGGAACGAACTTCCAATTTTCCCTTTCTGTAAGTTCCAATATTTCTTCAATTGGAGCTACCGCATATTTAATAAGCTTTTGATTCGGGTTAAGAATCCATCGAAGGACTACTTCTGAGTCACACCAATAGGATTTTCTCATATTGATTTTCATGGCATTACTGATCGTTTTGTTGAGTCGTGCTGCTATTAATGCAGCCATTAATTCTAGACGTGGCATTTCTTTAATAGCGGTTTCAGTTTTCAATCTCAATGGCGTTACTTTAGCTTTCGCCATAATTATAGACGATTCCACGTTATGATTTGATTTGATCACCAAATAAGCGACGGCTCCAAATGCTTCAGCACCAGCATCAGAAAATATGTGTAGATGAATGTCTTCTGCATCCTTCAACGCATCGAGTTGCGTGAATCTACGAGGAAATTCCAGTTTAGCTATATCAGCAATTTGCTTAAGCCAAATTTTCCATTCTTTGGCAGCTTTATCGGATATCATGTCATCCCAACCAAGTTTATCTTCCCAACTTCTTTGCAACAGCATTTTACCTCGAATGGTAAAATGAGATATTAAGCCAAGTACGTCATAAATTCTAGCTAACGTGCTAGCTTGGTCTCGTTTCGACGGCTTTTGATCAAAATCATTAACTAGCTTGATAAATATATTATTCTCAAGCTTAAATTCAAAGCAGTCTTTTGATGTGTTCCACTGACATCCTAATACCTTGGTTACGTAACTGTCAGACTCCTTTTCAAGAAGTGGGATCGCTTCCTGTTTCACAGCTGTAGGTGGAAGTGACTTCAATAGCTCAGTACTGTTACTTTGAAAGGCAACTAACTTCCAGTTAATCGAATTACAAATTTCTATACATTCTTTAGCGACTTGTAAAGCCTTATCTACATTCGGCTCAGAAGTAAGGACATCGTCCATATAAGTGTATTCAATTAGCGTACGAGCAGCTTCCGGGTATTTGTTCATCCATTTTTCTGCTGTATGGTTCTTGATGTACTGAGAAGTGAACGGACTGCTAGACGGGCCAAACAACATTACGGTAGAAATTAATGTCCTCATCGGTGAATCGACATTTTCGCGATACAAAAGCCGTTGACATTGTTGATCACGTTGGCAAATTTTTACCATATTGAACATTGCCTTTACGTCAGCAGTGAATGCGATGCTGTTCATTCTCATGCGAATGAGTGGATTAATAATGTTAACAAGTAAATCAGGTCCTTTAAGCAAATTGGCATTTAACGATGTTCCCTGATATGTCGCCGAAGCATCGTACACATTACGCATTTTGGGAGGATTTTTATTAGCATTAATAACGAGAGACATAGGTAAGTACCAAACATTCGGCCAATTTCTTTTCATGTCATCATCCGTTGCCAACCGTAAATAATTTAACGAGATTAATTCCTTCACGTTCTTATTGTAAGCTTCAAAGTGTAGAGGATTTTTGAGTAATTTCCTCTCTTCCGCTAATTGTCGTCTTAAAACTGCTGCATAATTATTAGGCAATCTCGGTATGACTTTGTTCTTCCTTTTCCATACGAGTGGAGCTTCAACGAAGCCATCAGCAAGCACTTTGACTTCTTCGTCCAGTATTTCGACAGCACTTTTTTCATCTTCAGTTAAATATGTCTGAGTGGCTCGAATGCCCAAAGACTCAACCGAGAAATGATTAACTAACAATTTATGAAGTGTTTCGTTAGAAATTTTTTCTTCAATAGGAACTGGATCCTCGACTGGATCTTCAGTTGTCTCGATAGTTTCATTTAATGACGAAATTAATTGTGTACTGTTGGAAGTGCTTCCCATATGATTCATTCCTCCATAAACTGACCATCCAATTCTGGTTCTTACAGCAATTGGACCATCATTTCCACCTTCAACTAATTCGCAACCTTCGATTAGGTGTGCGTGAGGAGCTCCAATTAACATAACTGGATGCTCATTAAAATATCCCTCGAATGGAATATTTTTTAAATGTGGAAATTTTTCACGTAAAACGTTCATATCTAGTGTTCTCTCTGGAAGTTGCAAGTCCTCAAGAGCAAAACAATTTTTCAGCTCAATTTTAGCAGCTTTACATTCCAAGCTTTGTATTTGCATATCAAGCTGCACAGCATTACTAGTTCTAGTCGATTTATCTGCCCATTGCAAATGTAGGGTATGAGGTGATCCCTTAATGCCTAGTGCTTCACGTAAGTCCTCACGCATCAACGTAATTTCGCTTCCACTGTCTCCAATAACAAGTGCAACGACATATCCAGCAGGACCCCACAATTTAACACGGAATACTTTTACTGTCTTAGGTGATTCATCGACGTTCTTAGTGTCAGTGACTGCTCCTACATTGACTCTGTAAGTGGTTTTAAAAGCAGCTCCAGTATTAGCTGAAGTTTCAGCATTAGCACTCGTTGAATTAATATTCCTAGCTATATTTACTCTTTCATTTGCTCTTGCGGTGTTATTTCTAGTATTGGTGCGCCTCCTTCTATAACTGTTATTTCTATTCGCTTGATTCATATTATTAGAAGCATCATGAATGGTGATATGATGTTTAGCACAACATCAATATCCACAATTATTTTTTAAATCACAATCTATCGGTCGATGATTAGTGCTGATTACGCAATTTTTGCATAATCCTTTATCGAAAATCCATTTCAACCTTTCTGTTTCACTCTTTTCTCTATAACGTGGGCATTGAACAGCATAATGATCCTTACTGCTGCAAAATACGCAGTCCTTAGCCACTAATGTGACTTTATCTAGGTCATATCCAACATAGGGAGCTTGCAACTTATCCTTAATTTCAAATTTATAATCATTTTTATCAAAAGAATTGGAATTAGCAATTGATACATTTTGAACTTGATACGGCTTTGATTTAACTTTAGGATCAGCTTCATATGCCTTTTTTCTAATAGGTGCATCATCCAGTAATGGAATTCTCTTCAGTAGGTAATCATAAATTGTTTGAACGTCCATTACGATAGTGGATGCATTCGGATTTTTTTGTACGTAAAAATCCTTACAGCGCAATCTATCCTCTTGATTGAATTGACAAAATATAGCTTCAGCTATAGTGTTAGTGTTGATGTAGCCAATATTTGCATAGCGGCATGCAGCAAAATACGATTGGATAGCAGATTGTAGCTTAATTGCGTCCATTCGATACAAATTGGAATTAAATTTGAAGTTTTTTAATTCCTCGCCTCTATTGCGGACCATTCTCATTTCGTCTCCAAAGGCTATTTTTAATGTTGACATAATAACATCCAAAGATTCAGCATCAAACAGGTCCCGAACAATATCAAAGGCCTCGCCTTTTAAAGCACTTTTGATGTGATACTTCAAGGCAATTTCATCATGTCCCAGATGCTCGCGATAACGGTCCACGTCTTGTTTAAACGCTAGCCATTTACTTTCTTCACCCTTAAACTCGGCAATTTTAGGTAATGCTCGTCTTCTGATGTTCTCTAAATTTCTACGTTCGTCCCTTTCTTGTGAGAAGGTTAATCGCTGCAATAGAGTAGTAAAATCCGCTGCATTCACTGGATTAGTTGAATTATTTTGACTAACATTATCTTGATGATGTGACATGGGAACAAAAGCTGACGAATCAGTAGGCTGAGCTTGTACAGGAGGTTGTTGAGCTTGTGTAGCTTCAATAGAAGCAGTGGTGTTGCCACTAGTGTATAAGTTAGACAACACGTTAGAGGCTCGAGTGCCAAAAACGTTAGGAACCATGGTTGACGAATGAGGAACTTGAAATGATAACGATTGGTCCAAATTTGATGGAACTTTCAAAGCTGATTCTCTTATTTGAGCTTGTGCCTTCTCTAATTCTATTTTAAATCTCTCCGAAATTTCAGCAGCTCGTTTTTTATCCGCACGTGATTGCATTACTCGCTTCAAAACATAAGGTGTGACCAATTTGGGGTTATTAATGACATCTGGATCCTCCTCCGAGAGAATTTGTCTAGCCCTTCTTTCAAAAGAGTCTAAGTCTACTTTGCTAAATTCCAAATCAGCTAATAAAATCGATTCAGTTTCTTTGATAGTGGGAAGGAGGAATTTTGATCTTCGAAGGATCATGGTTTCAGCATATGATGATTGTTGATAATATGTCTGACATGCTTCATTCATAAGGTCCTTTTTACATTCAGGACATTTCCAAGGAACCGCTTCCTCTTTTATGAGATATTCGTCTAAGTCCAAACAACCTGCATGGAAACTTCTGTTACAGAAGAAGCACAAAAGCATTGGATTAATTTGTGGAATTGAAGAAGCAGATGATCCAGTCCTTTTCATGACACAATCTGTCATTCCGCATTTCACTTCAGGCTTCAACTTTTCAGCAGACAAGAAATAAGCGGATATTTCCGATATTAAAGCATCCTCATTAGTAATGTGTTGCAACCATTGTGGATTAATAGTTCCATCTTCGGTGAACACATTTGTTTGCGCCATAACTTAATCCTTTTATTCAGCTAGGTATAGATTCCTCGAATGGAAAGTAAAAGGTAACAGACTCGAGTGTCTATTATTGACAATAGCGCTAAAGGGTTAATTGATGTAACTGGATCTATTACTGGATCTGTTACTGGAACAATTAGCGTAACGTTACGGATACCGTACGATCGAATTACGCTAAATAAATGAATTTAAATCAGCTCGAGTGCTAAAATAAATCCACTGAGAAGGAATTATTCGAATATAAATCCTTACGTATTTCCTAAGACACGTTAGTGTATGATGGAAAATACAATGAGTGAAGATTGGTTAATCAATCTTTTGTGATTATCAAAGCAATCGAATTTGCACTTGATAAGGACATACAAACGAATCAATCGAGTTTGAGACGTTTTCATACAGTGTTCAACTAGTTTTTAGTTGAAATCGAATTCTGTTTATCAGGAAATTCGATAAATATTTTTAAAACTTTTTTGTGACGACTTCAGACAACTTTCCTGAAAACTAATCGAATAAACAATAAAGGGGAAACTCGAAAGTTTCAATTCTTGAAATTATGTAGCTCTATTTATTTAATTCGACTTAGAATTTTAAAAATATTTGTCGACTCGAGTGTCGTCAAAAAATGATCGTTGCAAAAGTAAGCAAAATTTAAAAAATCGGGGTATAGAAATATGAAAATTCAAAACTATAAAAGTCGTTAAATTTTTGAATGCAAAAAGACCGTTAAGTAGAAAATATAAATTCATTTTGGATTTATATGTTGAAAATTCAACACATGTTCATTTAGCAGAGATGAATATAGCCAAATATAAAAGCTTTCTATTGTACAATTTTTCTCTCTTTTTTTTTGCCACAGAAAAAAATACTTGAATATAAGAAATAATAAAGCAACGAAAAGAAGCTTACTTGCATCAATAGCGAGTAAAAGCTGAAAGCTCATGGTCATTGAAATCACATCGGAAGGATTAAGTCTTCAGAAACGATGATGATGATTTCTTCTCATGTTCTATATTTTTTTATTCTACTTTGGAAATCCATTTAACGTGCAATGGCTAAAGGCTTACATAAAATAAATATACACATACGTATTCATCCATCCATACAAACATCCATCCATATGATGATTTATGAGGGATATTAGAAACGAATTGTATTTTGTTTGAAAAATGAATGAGGCCGCTATTGTAGCCAACGGCTATAAAGACTTCATCAATAATAAATATCAATTGACGCAGTATTGATGGGAATTTATGGATGAAGAAGATAATAAGTTGAAAAACGAATGAAATGGAAGTCTTACAAAACATACAAAAATAGAATAAATACTGTAGAAAGAGATGGATAGGATAATATTTATGAAAATGGGATTTTGATTGCAATCAAATAAAAATAAATAGCTAATGATGAAAATGCTTTAAGTGCTTCTTTTTCGTCTGTCTCTGAAAACTTATCTGTTTGCCTTTAAACAGTATTAAGAAAAATAATTTCATGAAAAGAAGTTCAAGCAGCTAGAAAATTCATTAATTGGATGGTTTTGGGAGGAGTAAGTTTTTATATTCACACCGTTTTCACGTGTGAATGTATTGAATTTGTTCAGATTGGAAAACCAGTTTTTTGGATTTTCCAGCAAAACTAAGCATAATGACAAGTTGCATTCTATTGCAATAAGTTTGTGCCTGGAATTTCACATCATAATCAAAAAACAGATTTCAAATTGATCGAGGCATTGCTGAGAAAATCGAAAAATTCGCTTTCTGTAAGCAAGCAAGCATGCAAGCAAGTTAATGTACACGATAACTCAAAAACGAGACATCGTAGAGACTTCTAGTTTTTTGCATTTGATCGGTGTTATTCCAAGGAAGAACTGATTAGATTTTGGGCATGGCAGGAACAGCCGTTGCTTCAGAAAAAGCAAAAAACTTTCGTTTCATACAAAATTTCAAAACCAATGGTTATTACGATTTTTAAAACTTTGAACATTGTATGAAAATTGACTTCTCAAACATTTGCCAAGCGAAGCTTGGCCTACCCGCTGGAGCCTGATCCCTCAAACATGTGGCCTACCCGCTGTAGCCTGATCCCTCAAACATTTGCCAAGCGAAGCTTGGCCTACCCGCTGGAGCCTTATCCCTCAAACATTTGCCAAGCGAAGCTTGGCCTACCCGCTGGAGCCTGATCCCTCAAACATGTGCCAAGCGAAGCTTGGCCTACCCGCTGGAGCCTTATCCCTCAAACATGTGCCAAGCGAAGCTTGGCCTACCCGCTGGAGCCTTATCCCTCAAACATGTGCCAAGCGAAGCTTGGCCTACCCGCTGGAGCCTGATCCCTCAAACATTTGCCAAGCGAAGCTTGGCCTACCCGCTGGAGCCTTATACCTCAAACATTTGCCAAGCGAAGCTTGGCCTACCCGCTGGAGCCTGATCCCTCAAACATGTGCCAAGCGAAGCTTGGCCTACCCGCTGGAGCCTGATTCCTCAAACATGTGCCAAGCGAAGCTTGGCCTACCCGCTGACGCCTGATCCCTCAAACATTTGCCAAGCGAAGCTTGGCCTACCCGCTGACGCCTGATCCCTCAAACATTCGCCAAGCGAAGCTTGGCCTACCCGCTGGAGCCTGATTCCTCAAACATGTGCCAAGCGAAGCTTGGCCTACCCGCTGAGACTTTTTATGGAACGGTGTGAATATATCCGCATTGGGTTTCTACCCGATACACTAGTTGGAGATTATATTGAGTCTTGGGGCGTATTCAGGTGGAGGAGGATCAAAAATTGTAAAATTATTGCCAATTCACTTCCAAATTTTTGAAAAGAAATCATACTCATTCCTTATTCCTTTCCTCTCCTTCAAAATAATTCAGACTACGGCCCTGAATTAAGTCATTTTGATAAATACTAGAATAGCATAATTCTGTTAATCGATTCAAAATCTGGATCCAGACAGTCTTATCTCAAGGAGAAACTAAATACAGTACAAAATCAGAGTCAAGGAACAAGGGCGATTATCCGGATTGTGTTATTGGTTTTTGTCAATTTTAGATCAATTGTGATTCAAGGTATTCTTCTAATGTCGCTTTAAACTTGTCCTATCACTGACAATCGCTTGCCAATTTCCATGTTCAAATGCAACACTGTCTTTATCAACAGCTTTATTTCTTGAACTTCTGTACGTTCCTTAAAGAACGATGCGTGAAAAAGTGAGAAAATCGTGTCCCAATTCATAAAAATCAGATTCGACATAATCCGGCCCAATGCTAGAGTCATGAAGCAATGCTCACTTACTTACCTACTTCCTTCGCTGAGGCGCACGAGGGCCCATTGCCGCGCGTAGGGAATGTCCGAAGACAGCTCTATCCTTCGAAACCTCCTGCCAGTTCGGGATATTAAGGACTTTAGTGTCCTTTTCAGCACATGAAATCCAGGAATTCTTCGGTCTTCCTCGCTATCTCATGCCATCCACAAAATTTGAAGTTGGTACTTTAAGTACTGGGGCGTCACTAAGACATGAAGCAATAAGGAGACTATATCTCGATTATATTACGTATTGTGCTTTTCTTAAAGTAAAAAAGTAACACGAATAACACAAAATCGGATAATTGATCAAAAAAGCCCCTATGCCTCCGTTACTCTAATTATGTACCAAATACGACTTAAATCTGACATCATGGTAGTGTCACTTTGGACAGGTCCCGGATCTTAAATCTATATCCCGGCTTGTGCTACCGAATTTGCTTTTAATCTGGCACCATGTCAGAGTCACTCTGCTCTGGTCCCAGATCTTTAATTGGGTGAATGTGACACACGTAATCGGGCCCACTTGGGCGGAATTGTGTCGGGTGAGTGACCCGCACCCCTCAAATTGATGTCCCAACTTGTGCTACCAGATTCGGTTTAAATCCATCGCCACGCTGGAGTTACGTCAATTGCGTGTACCTTTCGATATCATAAAATTTCAAATTTATTTCTTAGTTCCAATACTATTTTATCTATCCTGCAATATTCTTTCAACAAAAGAATTCCAATATTTTACAAAACTTCATAACTTTACTATCATAACCATAACAATTTCATTCAATTCTATTTCCAAAATCAATATGCGTTTAAACTATTCATGTTCATGCTCAAACATACACGCCCACATTCTACACCCGACTAATTTTCTCCTCTGGTATTTGTAGCTAAGATACATTCAATTAGTGCAACTATTATTAAAAGTTTGTTTGAAAATTGCATCTTTAAGCAAGCACAAAAAAAATAGAAGAACTTCTAAGTAGGTAAATAATCTTCCATTTCCAGTGAGAATGTATCTGCTGCATTTATGCTACGATGACTTTTGTAAACTTTTATCATAACTTTTCCATTTTCCACTTCAGCTCAATTCCTAATTGTGTTAATTAATTTTTTCTATCCCGTCTCACTCCTCAGTATTGTGCTTGTCGATGTGGATAACTCATGCTGGCTACATTGTTGTTCGACAGCATGTCTTATGACTATCCATCAATTTAGTCATCAGGATTTTTTTTTTGCAATTTATTTTTAATTGCTGTAATGTTCAGTCATGAGTTATCAGGATGAGTTAAAAAAACATTTGCACTTTATAGTTTATGGAATGGTGATAATAACAATGAAAAATAGTGAGGACAATAAAATAATAATGTGGGAAGATTAAAATGGTAATATACACGATAAAGTTGAGAGAGATTGTGGGTTGATGGAAGTTATTTTTTTTAGGAAGATGTAGACATGAAGGACATTGTCTTTTGTGTTGGTTCTTCGTTGTTAGTCCAGTCTTGTTGACCTTATGTTGCTTTCTTTTTACAAGTCAGTCTGAGAAATGGTCGGTTGTCAACCTTACTATAAGTAGTCTGGCTGTGGGGATGCTAACCCTTCAGATAAGGTGTCTGGATAGGCTATTTACTCTATTCTTTATCATACTTTTCTCGACATTCAGGCTGCCCAAGGTATACACTTGATATTTAACCACTTTCGGAGTTAGACTCCAAGCATCTTTAATACTCCACAGCAGACACGATGTAGAGAATGAGGAACAATATGTAGCCATGCAAATATGACTCTAGTCTAGAGCTAGACTCCATATAATTTAGAGAATATGTTACCTGAATTATACCCCAATTCGGTGGCCCCAATCAGGTCGGTCTATGACCGGATTCTTTGCCTTTACTACAGGGAGTGACTTTTTACGTCGACAGAATTTCTGCAGAACTTCTGCAGAATTTCTGCAGAACTTTTGCAGAATTTCTGCAGAACTTCTGTAGAAATTCTGCAGAAATTCTGCAGAATATTTTTCATAATTTTCACGTTTTATCAAAAAAAAAAAAAGTTCGCTCATGCCAAGACTTGAACCCATGACCTCATGTTTCATTTACCTTAACTATAACCATTTCGCCACCAACACATATTATTTCATATTTGCATAATGGCAATTTTTCATATAGATAGATATATAAATATTTCTTTGATATAATTACTTTCATTAAAATAAATATCAAGAAATTTTAATTTTTTTTCACATAATTAAGGAATAGATAGATTTTACGTAAATTTTCATTATTATTTCGTAAATTTTGTATGAAATTATATACTTCACAAGAGGATATTATCTCGTAAATCTTGTATGAAATTATATACTTCACAAGAGGATATTATTTCGTAAATCTTGTATGAAATTATATACTTCACAAGAGGATATTATTTCGTAAATTTTGTATGAAATTATATACTTCACAAGAGGAAATTTTTAAGGTTTTAACTGTAATTTTTCCTTCTACAAAAATTCCTCTAGTGAAGTATATAATTTCATACAAAATTTCTGAAATAATAATGAAAATTTACGTAAAATCTATTCTTTAATTATGTGAAAAAAAAATTAAAATTTCTTGATATTTATTATAATTAAAATAATTATACCAAAGAAATATTTATATATCTATATATATGAAAAATTGCCATAATTCATATATGAAATAGTATGTCTTGGTGGCGCAATAGCTATAGTTAAGGTTATTGCAACATGAGGTCATGGGATCAAGTCTTGGCATGAGCGAACTTTTTTTTTTGATAAAACGTGAAAATTATGAAAAATATTCTGCAGAATTTCTACAGAAGTTCTGCAGAAATTCTGCAAAAGTTCTGCAGAAGTTCTGCAGAAATTCTGCAAAAGTTCTGCAGAAGTTCTGCAGAAATTCTGCAGAAGTTCTGTCGACGTAAAAAGTCACAATCTTTACTACAGTCTATGGCCTTTCGGTCAAGTGGAACTCAAACTATGCATTCTCGCTATCAGGATCGGGATCGGGATCGGGATTCCTCGGGATTTTCCGATCCCCAAAAATCCCGGGATACCGAAAATTTCAATCCCGATCCCGATCCGGTATATTTATTTGGACCGGGATTTCGAGAAAGCATAACTAAAACCCAAGCTTTCTTAATTACATATCAAATTCTCCTACATATTAAGCTGCCGGAGGCTTCTACAGAATGTGGCACAATACTCACTTAAACCTTCTTTCTCTGTACAGTCGTGTTCATTACACACCTAACATAATTTTGTGCCTCATTTATTGAACCAAGCCACAACATCCAACAACTATCTCACCAACTGCATCATCAGAATCTCATAAAATTGCGCTAACAGTAAAGCAACAAAAAAAAGATGCACAAGTACCATAATTCATCAGCATTAAAAATTAACGGAAGTTGTTTTATGCCGTTTCCTCTATTTGCTCCGTTTCGAAAGAAGAATGAAGCTCATTTTTATATTTGTATGGGAAAAAAAAATAGAAATTAAGCTACGGAAAGTGAGGAAAAATGCAAAAAGCGAAAAGAAGAAGAAATAAAAATACAAAAATAATTAAAGTAATTTCTCTTCGGTTGTAATTTCATTTCTTCTTCCTACCCTACCCATTTATGGTGCCTTTTTATTTTCATTTTCAATGGAGTCCAATGGCTGAATCCATGGTTTGGCTGTTTGTACAGTTGTTTAAATATGAATTCAAATTTTGCGTTTTGTTTGTAGAATTTTTAAGGTTAAAATGGGTTTTTTTTGTATTAAGACAACAGCAGCTTGGTTTGGAAATTTTGTGGGAGTGCATTTTTGTCTGAGAATGGTTTGGCTGTGAAGCCAGTGTTCTTTGTTGTGTAAATTGAAAATTAATTATAAATTTCAACAAATTGCGACTTTATATCTCGAAGTTCAAGTTAATTAACTATTGTCAATTTTGAATTCTTCTAAGGGAGAAGGATATAGGGAGATGGATGTACAAAATTTTAAAACACTAAAATATTGATGTGAGAACTGAGAAACCCGTGAAGTAAAAGACGTAAAAATAGCCGAAAATCCAGCTTCTGGTCTGGAGTTGGATCAGAATCTTGCTGGTGCTCGAGTGAATTTTCAGCTTTTTTAACGCTGTGTGCCTGAATCAAGAGAGTCACATCTGAAAATTACGAAACATATACCCAAATATACCATAAATATCCTCTAATTCTGGAGTTTGATGGGCTCGGAAGAAGGTTTCTAGTGATGTGATCAGTTAAGACATGAAGAATAAGGCAGATGCAAAATATCAGATCTAACTTGCCCTAATGATCGTGCTCATTAGTTATCCATTAAATATAATTGAACATGCTCAATTTTGTAACCACTAGCATGCATCATGTCTGTTAGGGGGATGACTGCCCCATCATAAGAGCCAGAGTTTGAATATGATTGGAGTCGACGGAAGTCTATTAAAAAGATCATATCGACTGGATATCAAGCTCTAATACGAGCATATTATGGTACCGATTAGTATGCACACTAGGTATCGAGAAAAGCTTATTGTCTCGTATAATAGAGCTGCGATCTAGAAAGCCGATAGAGTTAATTGTACCATACTATGTCTCAAGTCTTATAGCCCTCAAAACGCAGAATATCATACATACTTTCAAAAAATGCGTCACTCAACCCCCAACCGTCAACACTACTTCACTAATTTTTATTTTATTTCGTGTTCTGCTTTTACACATCATACTGTGAATGAAAGTTTTCCTCTCATTTGACCAATTTTTATTTGCCACGTTTAACTGCGGTCGCGTTACATTGTTGTGGATACTTTAATGATTATTTTCCATTTTTTTTGGAGAGAAGGCAAGAAAAATTGCAAAGAAGCCAAAAAGGAACCAAGAAAAAAAGTTTTTCATTTCTTTTCTTGAAGTTTAAGCACATAAAAGTCGAAATAATGACTAAGTAAGTTTTTTTTTGTATTTTAATTTAATTGCTGGAAGTATGCGGGGCCACAACAATAACAACAAAAACGATAACAATGAGAACTTTAATCCACTTGAGATTAAATTTCTTTTCGTGCTTACTTTTTCGTCGTCATCATCATCATCACAATGATCGTCACCATTTTTTACAATTCCCAAAAGTATTTTTTTTCCATTTAATACCATCCAATTCTCATTTATTCTATCAATAAATTCTTAATGATTTTCGTTTTTTGCTTTCAAATTAACAATAGTCATTTGGACTAACGACCGTTGCTGATAAAGCTGAAATAGGAAAAGTTTTGCTCAATCACTTTTTGAAAGTTATGTGGAAGTTGATGCTTAAGTGTTATGGGGGAACTGTTGCTTACTGGCATAGTGACACATATAGGCTGTTTTAGGGGTTTGTTGATCAGGTGTCTTTAGGCATAGTGACACTTTAAGGATGTTATAAAGCTGCTCATCAGGTGTCTTTGACTGAGATTTAAGATAATAAGGATGAAGAATTGAATTCAAGAGACAATGACGGTTTGGGGGGAATTGGGGGATTGAAGGATAAGGGGAGCTAAAGTCTGACTCCGATACTAACTAAATATCAAGCATAGACCTTTCTTAGAAAGAATATGGAGAAGAAATGAACCCAAGCCGAATTAACTTCGGACTGAGACCGGATTTTGTCGAATCTGACATGATGACCGAGTAATTCAGGTCTAAGACCGGATTTTTGACCATTTCCCGAGTGTACAAAGAGCACGCTAAGAGCATGCTCAAATTTTCGCTGAGCACGCTAGTGTGAGCATGCTCTTTCATACAAAACCTGATGTCACTACTTTACGCTTCTGAGCACGCTCAGAGAGCATGCTCTTTTAACGTGCTCAGAGCACATCGTGAGCATGCTCTAGAATGTGGTGTGACATAAGACATTTTTTGAAAAGTGTCATGTGACATAAAGTTGAGCATGCTCAGAGCATACTTAGGAGAATGCTCAATGAGCATACTCAAGAGTATGCTCACTGAGTATGCTCTAGAGCGTGCTCACTAAGCATGTATAAATATGCAAAATTTAAAAAAAATTAATTAATTTCACTTAGGGGAGAGAGAGAGAGAATGCACTTTTTTAATCCTATAATATTAGTATTATTAGAAAATGTTATTGTAATAAATCCTGTTTAATTAATAATCTGAAAAAACCAAAGTTAGAAAATTTCGCTTTTACCTGGATTCGAACCTGAGACCGCTTCGTTGCTATATGAGACCATCGCCTTAACCATTACGCCACCGCTGTATTTTACCTAATAATTTATATATGGCAAAAACCATATATAAATGTTATGTTTTTTACTGATTAATTTTAAGAGTTTTTTGGTTATTTTTTTCGGTGTTTCACTGTATTTTCAAGTGGATAATTTTCATAGATTTTTCCAAGATTTTCCACATTTCCACGTTGTGCTCAGAGTGTGCTCTTGAGCATGCTCAACGATGTGCTCAGGTGAGCACGCTGAAATTTCATAAATCACATTTTCTCGTTGTGCTCAGAGTGTGCTCTTGAGCATGCTCAACGATGTGCTCAGGTGAGCACGCTGAAATTTCATAAATCACATTTTCTCGTTGTGCTCAGAGTGTGCTCTTGAGCATGCTCAACGATGTGCTCAAGTGAGCACACTGAAATTTCATAAATCACATTTCCTCGTTGTGCTCAGAGTGTGCTCTTGAGCATGCTCAACGATGTGCTCAGGTGAGCACGCTGAAATTTCATAAATCACATTTCCTCGTTGTGCTCAGAGTGTGCTCTTGAGCATGCTCAACGATGTGCTCAAGTGAGCACACTGAAATTTCATAAATCACATTTCCTCGTTGTGCTCAGGATGTGCTCTTGAGCATGCTGAACAATGTGCTCAGATGAGCATGTTAAAATAAAATGTGACATAATACATGAGCATGCTCAGAATGTACTCATGAGCATGCTCAACGATGTGCTCAGGAGAGCATGTTAAAATAAAATGTGGCATACTACTCGAGCATGCTCAAGATATGCTCAGGAGCATGCTCAAGAGTATGCTCAGATGAGCATGCTAATATTTAAAATGCCATTTTGCATGAGCATGCTTAAGATGTGCTCAAGAGCATGCTCAGCAGTGTGCTCAGGTGAGCACATCAAAATTTTGATTTTGAGTATGCTCATGAGCATGCTCAGTTGAACGTGCTCACCTGAGCACGCTTAAAAATATTTTATATTTTTCGAGAGCACATTCAGAGTGTGCTCATGAGCGTGCTCAGTTGAGCATGCTATGGTGAGCACGTAAAACGATGAATTTGAGCATGCTCAGAAGCGTGCTCACAAAACTGAGCACGCTCTTTGTATACTCGGGTTTCTAAGCCCTGTGTAGTCCAGATTCTTGTAGTATTCCCGAATATCGCTAAATACATCACTGATATCCAAACAGTGTGCAGAGATAAGGACGATAAAGCATAGAATTGAACCCACCATTTCCTTTTTTCTTGTTACTAAGACTCCACATTTCATGCCAACTTCACACAAGTTTCCTTGCCCTACATTTTTTTTTGCCTATACCATTGAATGATTGAAAGAATGTGAAAGCAAAAGAAGACGAAAATTATCTCAAACTACCTAAAAGAGAAATGAAAGAAAAACTTTCTTTCTTCTACTCGAAATGGCTAATTAACAATTAAGGGAATCGATCGAAAAGGTGTTTGCGGACAAGTGTTCTAATTTTTTGAGGGAAAATAATTCACACAACATGAAAATTGATTCTCATTAGAATGTCATTATGAACAAAGCCTGGTTCCGATCTTGATGTTGTTTGTAATTTTGATGACGACTCAATGGTTCTTTAATTTATGCTAATTTTAAATGTCCTTTTCATGATGACCTCAATAGCAAAGAGGTAAAATTAGCAAATTTAATGAAAATAAGCTGTTTCCTTGGAATTGTTTGTGATGTTTGGCCAGGGATGTTTTTGTGACAATTCGGAGAATCTGATGTTTTATTGAATTATTTGGAATATTTACTTGCGTACTCACATAGTACAAGTCGGTTAACTGATCTAAAATCCAGGACCAGGATGGTGTGACTCTGGTATGGTGCTGGACTTAAGCTGAATCAAAGTCACATCATTAAAGTGGTCAATTGTGATCCATAGCTTGGGATTGCTCAATTTTAGGAGCATACTCATGCTCCTTGTCTGTTCAGGCTTGATTCATTGGTCAGTTCTGATCCTCAGCTCCTTTCCAATGACGCATGAAGCTAGCTTTATCACTGGCTTCTCTCTTTGTTCTATCTTAAAGCCATCCTCCTTCAAATTTGCCCCAATATGCAATTTAAATAAAAGTCATACATAAATCTAAGACAATGAATCTTTCAGTAAATAGACCGGAAAATTAAGTTAAATGTGCTGTGTCTAGGGGCAGTTTATATCAATTTTGCCTTACGTGAACACAAAAAAAGAATGTTTTAAACGCGTGAACGCAGAAGAGATTTGATTTAAATTCCTTTTGGAAACTTTTGAGTTTCGAAGAATTTTTGATGTCGGTCAACTTTATGGTCAGGTTCACAAAGTTTATAACCTTCAATAACCTTTATGTATTGATGTGGAATTAGAAGCTGTGTGCTTAAATTGTTTGGAGGGGTGCGGGGATGAAGTTTGGAATTTCTCCCTGAAAAACTCTATCAAATTGAAGAATTTGGAAGGGAGGATGAGGTTGGGGGTTGGGTGTAGCTTGACCTCTCAAACTTCCCCTCCCCCATCTCCTAAATTCACCCGTGTCCAACATTTTTAGATGAATCCATTAAAAAATTGATTAATGTGATTTTAATCGAATTTAAATAATTTGACCTTTACCGAAAATCAAAAGCCTTTTCTATTCAATAAGCTTGAGTGATTAGAGAAGCATTCAAAAGAAACATCAAAGGAATAATTCTGACAAGCTGGCAACTAGTAACCTTCAGTAAATCGAGGGATGAAATGAAATTTGTTTTAGTTTAACGCCTACAAATCTGTCATCAAAATTACAGCTAGACACTTTCTCTAGACCCCCTCAGTCAAGAGCTATTAAAACAAATTAGAAAAGTTTCAACATCACTCAAAAATATATTTCCTTTTTTTGAGAATCAATCGAGCAGTTAATGGATTTTCTATCATGAATGGAATGTTTAATTCTTGTGAAAATTTTATTCGATTTTTAGTAGATTGAATAAGAATGGAAATGGAGATTCTAGGAGAGTTTGAAGTAAAAAATAATGGTGATGGTCACTTAGTTCTGTCCGGAAGCAGTCTGGAAGTGGGTTACATCCCGTGACTATGTGCTTACTTCGTTTGGCTCTATATTATGTATTTCAATGTAAAAAGGTCAAATTCAGAATTTTTCTGCCAAATATTCATTTAAATATCTAATAGCTTAGCTCCTTTCGAGTTTTATAGATTTTTTATGGATATTGGAACATTCGGATCCATTGCCACGCGAAGAATGTCTTCCTCAAGATCTTTTGCAATCCACAAAGTCTCTACACTCTCACTCTAAATACTGGAGCCTCCTGTAGGTGTCTATATACATCACCACCCCATCTCAAACGATTTACTCAATGTCTATAGAGGCAACAAACTTCACAATGATTTTGCAGTCTAAACAAGTCTAATATATTCACTTACATCTCGTAGGCGTCTACATGTTTAACAAGACACGCTCATACATTTGTATAAACATAAATACTTGATAATTTATGCCGTCCTACATCATCCTTTTTAATATTTCTTACGTACATTAGTGCTGTGTCAACAACATTTCATGCTAATATTTATCTACACGAGACAAAATAAAAAAATTTATAAATTAGATTAAATTTCAATGGAAATTTTTTAATATTTTTCTAATCCACTTGTTTATAGAGATTATATTTTGTTTATCATTGCTATTTTTAGGGGCAAATCGCTTACTCATTTATTCAAAATCATTCATTTGAGATTATAACACAACTTAAGATTTTATTGTCTTATGCGTTTTACATTTTAATTCTTAGAAAAGTATTTTAAGCACATTGAATTGTTTAAAAATATCAAATGAACTTGAAAATTGTAGGTAATCTAAATTTGACATAAATTGGAAATAGAATGACAATTTTTGCACCCACAGTGTTGTCTGAGTATGTCTGAGCATTAAATTGCCATCAAACGCCCGGCTTGTTGACAGATGTACACAAAATTGAGTCACTTAAATGCTAAAGGTCGATATTTTGTTTACAGAAATCATTGCAAGCTTTAAAGTTGTTCAGACTCTCCAAAATGAGATAAATTCAGGAAAATCAGAGGTGAAGCTGATGTAGCATAGGCATTCCTCTAAGATGTACCCAAGAATAGTGCTCTAGCACATGTTCCTATAATGCTATTGCGTAATACGTCTAAGGCGGCAGTCTATACTGCACCTGAATATTTTGAGAGGGAGAAAGGTTTGGGAGGGCTGGTAGTTTTTATGATTTCGAAATTGCTTTGTATGGATCGCCAAAATGTGAAGAACTTTGAGAATTTTGAAATTTTTCCCAAAAATTCCTACCAAATTGAAGAGTTTTCTTTCCAAAAAGGAGGGTAGAATGACTTTCAACCTAAATCTGAATCTTCTTTCTTAATTCTCCCCTGTATAGAATGCAAATGAATAACAATTAACACAAATTTTAATTAAATTAATTACATTTGTTTAAACAATGCACACGATAAGATAAAAGAACTTTCTATAGAGAAATTAACGACAATTTCTTTAGTTTGTCTTTTGCATTCAATGTCAACAATGTTTCTAGTCAAACGAAATCAGTTGTAAGTTTTACAAACAATAAAGTGAGATGAAATGAAGTCATGAAAAAGAACTGTTAAAAGAAAGTATTGTTTTAGTGATGATTGCAGGAATTGAAAGTTTGAAACTTTAAAGCGTCTTCGAGTAAAACAAAGGAATAAGGATCAATCAAGGATAGATTTAGTAAAATCTGTTTGGAATACAGCTAACGTCCTAGGGAAAAAAGGGAACTTTCCCACAACATAGCCTTCTTCTGTATCCAGTGCTCATTGCACAGCTCTTAACATTGCGGTTGAACATGACATAAAACTGCCTTTTACTTCCTGAGCGACTCAAATGATGAAGGTTTCACCAAAGAGCGTTGAAGGCTCCAATAAACCTCTTTAATAATACCAAATCTGTCAAAATTAGTTGCCTCCATTTGGCATCTATATGGCTGCCAAAAATAAGTGTCATTTGCGTCACTCGAGCATATATCGTCCGAGGATGCATGTGAAATCCGATAAAAGCTTCAGACTCGTCCAAATTAAAAAAAACTTAGAAACTATTTAAAAATTTGTCATTCAACTCCAGAAGCTTAAAACTGCTTCTCACTTCATAAAGCATCTCAATTTTATTAGCGAGACTTAAAAGTGCAATTGAAACTTCATATTGTGACTAAAGAGTTGTCAAGGAGCCTTTTTTTCTTAATACTGATAACTTTTTCTTTATGAAAATTAAAAAAACATTTTATATGACAAAAATTTTTTTATCTACTTATATATAATCATTCCACGTTAATGCTCAGAGGATTTTGTCTTCTTCTTTCACCTCCTTTCTCTGTCTTTTACTTATTTCATAAGCAGTTGAGTCGTGCTATTGTGAAAATGAGGACAATTTTTTAGCATGCTTTTTTGGGATATGAGTTAAGACAAAAGGGGTAAATTGTTCCCTAGCAGGCAAATATTGTGCCTTAAAGAGCAGACTAATATGAACAACGCTCACAAGCGTTTAATGTTTAAGGTGAGCAAGCTCTCTAGAGCATGATCTTGGCCTGTTAGTGGATCTTACTGGAATTTATGTATTTAAAACAATTACTTACTTAATTACTTAATTCACTAGCCGTACATATCAATAATTGATCACAATTATTGTGATTCACTGCTCCTATTGCTTGATTGGTCTCCTTCATATGCCACCTGATACTGCTCCTATCGCTTGCTTCCGCTTGCCATTTTCCAATACCAAATGCAATACTGTCTATTTAAGATTAATTTGCTACAAAATGAAGAGAATAGCCATCTTCAAGCTGGTTTAGCTTGTCCATCGAACATTAGACTGTTAACCAAAAGCCAAGCACAGCTTAGATCATCTGTGAGCCATTCTGTACGCGTATTGGATTTCTACCTTGTTTCCACCCAATATACTTGTTACGTACCATTCACTTATTACGTTACAGACTAATGAACTGTTTTCAAAAATAAACAATTGAATTCTCAGAATCTCTATTGTTTGTATCAGACCTACTCCCTCCTTTTCTTCCCAGAATGAAATAAGTCAAAAGCCAATTCAATTTCAATAAATCAACATCATGACAAGGGACTATAATTAACTAATTATTCCTGAAATGTGTGTAGGAGTTTAACAGCATGCCTGGAAATTTTGTGAACTTTGTCATGAAGCTCCCAAACACAGCTACATACCAGGAATTCTATTTTTAAGGTCTTCAATATAGTAATTTGTAGTCAAAATGTATCTTTAGGATTTTAATGAATTACAACCTACTGGAATGCGTTTCTGATACTTCAAATGAACTTTGTGTCTCTATATACTGCTTTATTTTTGAATTTAAGTGAAAAACGGCAGCAACAGAGCTTTTTTTCTGTCGAGTAAAAAACATTCTCGTTTAAGTCATTAAATTAAATATTATTTTTTTTTTCTGACGAAGAGCAAGGCACAAAAAAAAGGCACAAGAAAAAAAAACTTTTAATTAAATTTACTTTTAAAAATTTTTTTTTCTTCGTCTCCTATTTCAATTTTCTTGTAAAGATGAACGCCTACTTATGCTGATTTAAGATTTTTTCCTACTGTTGGTTTCTATGCTATTCATCTTCTTCATCATCACATCCCTTTTTTGCAGTCATCATCATTAATGTCTTTTTTTTTCCCTTTCTTTTATTCCACAGTCTCACCTCGCTGTAAGCCGGGAACTGAACAAATGTCAGTTGGCGCTCTAAATATGCATTCAATGCAAGTTAAATGCGAAGTTGAAGCTGATCCATCGGATCATGTTAAATTTGCATGGACTTATAACAATACGAGGAACGTTTCACCTGTAAGTATTATCGTAACTGCAAATACAGTTGCTAACTCACCGCATGCATACACAAAAGCGAATATGTATCCATAAATACGGATATGTGAGAGAATTGAAAGTTTATTTTTTGTGTGCTGTAGCGAGGAATAAAAAAAGTATGGAAATATTTTGTAATCTCTTCATTTTAAGTGGATTTCTGTGTAAGGAATGAAAATGAGCTAATTTATATCCATAGAAGTGGATGAATATCTGCAAAAAAATTATTTTAAATGAATTTATATCTGGATTACATTACGATAAATGAAATTTATTTTATGCATTTATGAATCTTTTTCCATATGATAAGTTGTTCACAGTTTAGGAATGGAGAAAGTAGTTGTGGAACTTGAGTGCTACGATCTAATTTTCCTAACAGACAATGAGCATTGTTACCTAAATGAGCATGCTCAGTGAATATAATTAAGTATGCTCAATTCGGGACTCAAGAGAGGCTGGAATGAATGCTATTGCTATTTTCTTGCGATCTCAGAGTTGTGGCCAATTTCTCATATCCTGGTATAGTATGGTATGGTATAGATTCGCAATTGGAATAGTGTCGAATGACATAAGTTGGTTAATCGATCTAAAATTCGACGTCGGACTGGCGTTACTCTGACTTGAAGCTAGATTCAGATTGTATCCGGCATCAGGCCAGTGTGATTCTGGTATAGTGCCGGATCTTATTTGAATCTTGGAATAGTGCAGGATCTAATCTGAATCTGGAAAAAATGCAGAATCTAATCTGAATCTGGCATTAAATTAGAGTCATGTCGTTTGGTTCTGAATTTTTGATCGATCATGTGCCATTCGAGAATGGATTTGAGCATTAATTATGGTAAAGTGACCATCTGTACCATATCGTAAAGTTGACAGGACTCCAATGTAGAAGCTCTCTACTCGAGTCCGGATTCAAGCGGAGGACGTTTTAAGATTTCTCAAAGTCCTCTCAATTCTGCCAGACCGAACCAATACCTGTGAAATCAGTCCCAGAAGTAACAGCAAACTTCATTAGCTTTAAATTTAGGAATGGAAGACCCTAACAGGTCAAGAGCATGATCTTCAGAGCGAACTTACTTACTTACTTACTTACTTACTGCAACCTTGTTCCTATGTGGAGCTTATGTTACAACGGAAAGCTTTCCATCTGACTCTATTACTCTTAAGAGCAGAGTAAGCTGAAATCATGCTAACCAACATGCTCATCTAGGATACTTACTCGAAAAGCATGAAAATGGCCGAAAATCCAGTCACAATCCTTTAGAAAAGGCCGTGTAACCATCAGAAAGCTCCATATCCGACACAACCCAGCATGACTCTGATTTAAGCCCAGATGGAGTGAAATCCGCAGTCATTCCAGAGTCAAGTTGGTTTGGAGCTAGATTTTCGATCACTTCTGCGTCGTGAGCATAACAAGTTAAGTAAAGTAACCGCTTATGTGCATGCTCATTGCCTGTTATGAAAAATTATATCCATTTAGATCACAATCAAACCCTGTTCTTGATCTGATAATTCCACACACTGATTCATATTCAAAGCTAGTTCTGCATCTAGTTTATTTAAACATTTTTCCAACTTTGTAAACATTTATAAACTTTTATGCTGTGCGTTTTAATTCATAAACAATAACATTTTAGTCCTGCTTTATGAAGCAAAAACCTAGCTCACATAATTCTGACTAAAAAAGCTCTCTCATAACTTTTTTTCGACTATCATAAAAGTATATACAGCAACAGTGATATAAAAAATAATAAAATAGAAGTAAAAATACGTCGGAAGCGGATTAAAATTTTATTATGTGAAATGTGGAATTATGGAAAATTATTTTAATCTTCTCCTTTCGTGCATTTTACACCAAATTTGCAAATTTGCTATAAAACGAGTAGCAGCAAGGCAAAACTTTTTTTTTAATTCTCTCACCACTGAGCATTTATATTTTTTATATTCTCTTTCCATATCCAACAGGTTCCATCTTCGCGCATTAATTCACATGGTCTTGTGAGCGCCGTTACACATATGCCACAATCAGAATCTGATATTATTACATTAGCATGTTGGGCTGAAAATACTGTTGGACGTCAATCGCATCCGTGTCTCATTCACGTGTTACCTGCCCGTAAGTGACACATTTTAATTAATTTATAATTTTAATGTGATTTTTTTTTGGATTTAAATTGATAATTTTAATTTGCATGTGGGTATGATACAATCAGAACTGGTTGGCTTATGGGTTAGTGATGTTGGTGACCAGTAATAAGTGGGTAAATTTAAACAAGTGCCATTTTCTGTGCCTTAATGTGGTTTTTGCAGTTTCTTACACAATCTTCGTGGTACAAATTAGACTTTCATATGCCACAGCACACAGGTTGCCCACCACTGCCCTAAAGTCTATAAATAATTAAATCCCAAGTTATCAAAGCCAACACATTTTAAAAATTCTGATTGAATCGTTTGCCCTTGCCAATATGTCCCAAAAGAGAATGTTAAGAAGATTTTAAAAATTATCCGTAAATCTCTCAAATTGAGAAATCCTCTAAAATATCCCATCCAAAAGATCCTTTACACCTCATTACCTCGAGAAAAAAAAGGTCCTAAATTTTATCCCCAAGACAAGCACAAACGTAAATCCCACTGCAAAATATTTCTTTTTCTACCTCGATAATTCATAAATAATTCACAGTATAAAGCCTTGGTTTTTGTCTCATCTATATTAAACAAGATGTATAAAGATTACAGGCAGACATTTATTAAAAACGAATTTTTCTTCTTTTATATCCAAACAACATTTTCAACACCTACCCATCGCTTCTACACCTGAATTTATAAACAACAATATTTTCATCATTCGATGGCATTTCCTTTCCGGTGCCTTTCACAAACATGTATACGACGAATAGGCGTACCAGAAGTACCAAGACATTGTGAATTACGCAATGACAGTGTAATGGAAGTAATTTGTCAAGCAGGACATGATGGTGGATTGCAACAACATTTTGTTCTCGAAGCAATTGGTGCTACTTCTACCTACTTTAATAATTTAGATTCAACACGTAGTACACATGAAATATTAGATAATGAAATATCAACGATGAATGACCAAGTGAGTATTGTGCTGTATATCTTTATTTATTTGTATTATTTCCAATATTTTTTTATCCATCCCCTAAAATGTTCTGTTTTCCACCCATTTACTGTATTGCGTATCCACGATTAGGATTGCATTCATTCTCATCTCATCTCGATGCCTCTATTCCACTTATTTACTCGCTTATTCCTTTTACTGATGCGATGTGCTTTTATTTAAGCAATTTATCATTCGGTTGACACGACCTTGCTCTGATTTATGTCTTTTTGGTGTGTGTCTTTCCATATCTCTCGCACTCTTTTTTTGCCGTCTCTACGAATAACTGCTTATGTACTTTTACTTACCATTGTTTTTCTTTCATATTAGCGCAATTTCAGTGATGTTAATGTGCTTGTTTTCATGAGCTATATTATGTCTATAAGAGTGTAATGGATTGGATTTATGTGGTTTATTGGCTGAATTATAAAAGAGCAGAAGTAAAGTTTTTTGGAAGTGTAATGCATCAGTCTATAAAATTCATAGTCATATGCAGTCATGAGAGTCATGTCATTCAGCATTCTCAAGTGCTCAATTAAGTTTTAAATATTTCAAAGTTAATTACTAACTTTAAGTGGTCTGAAAGACACTGGAAGTCCTAAAGGCTCTGGTGGACTTAGAACACGATACAAGACTAGCTTCAGGTCATCGTAACATTGACCTCAGGTTATCGTGACACTAGCATCAGTTCATCATGACATTGGCCTCATTCCATCGTGATACTGGTCTCATTCCATCATGACTCTGGTCCCAGGCAAGCGTCATTCTGGCCACATATCAGATTCTATGGAATCTGGCCTCAAGCTAGAGTCAAGTCGGTCTCAAGACGGATTTTCAGCCATTTCTACACTTAGTCCTTTCCGGATGGTACAATGATGCAATAATACATTGTTTCTGAGCTTGAAAACTACTAAGCAGATATGTGAACATGACTTCACGATTTACTAAGGCTGAAATAAATTACACAGCAAAGTTTTGAAGAGTTGTAAATCTAAATCCTGAGCTTAATAGTTGCATGCTGATGAGTATACCCACAAAACTGCGAATTCTCAATTATAATCATTGAGTTTACTCGTGATCATGCTCATTTAGATGAATATGCTTATTGACTGTTAAGGAAAGCTGTCAATGGAACACTAAACCTATCAGCAGAGCTTGAAGTTGACTCGGATTTTGTATGGAAAAGTCGATTCAAGTCGACATTGAGCTCTGCCTTTCAGAAAGTGTAAAGTCAGATGCAATTACAATCCATAATCTTCAACCATCGACAAACTGCGATTGTTAAATTCCTTAAAGTTTGAAATATCTCTGCTTATATTTCATAACAGCACGTCCACCGCCCTATCATCCACATCCTTTTCATTATTATTTGTAATAATTTCACCAAAATAAAAATAAATAATTTTTGTCGTCCGCCTTTCTGTCCATTCACATTTGATAGTAGAAATAAAATAAATTTTTATATTTATTTTCATTCATTTTATTTCTCCAACTTCCTTCCATAGGCAACGTTGGCTCCATTAGTGCGAATTGAAGAAAATGTGCCTCAATTTAAATTACCTCCATTGGAGTCGGGACGAGAATATCAGATTGCTGTATATGCTGTGAATGCGAAAGGTCGCAGTGAAAATTATATCTTCGATCGTGTGCGTGTCGGCTCACTATTGCCACCATATGGTACGTATCATCATCATCTCTCTTTCTACACCGAAAAAAATTAATTTATTCATTACTTAATTGCTTTTTTTTGTGACCTTTCTTCCCCCCAAAAACACATGCCACATAATACAGATGAAACAATAATATCAGAAGATCCAACGCCAGCTGAGACATCAAATCAGAAGAATAGAAAGATTCTCATACAGCAGAGTCCTCAAACACAAACAATTGTTTTAGCGGCCTTAGTGCTTGCGGCTGGCATAATCATTTCATCCATATTGGTTGTTGGTTGTGTCGCAATATGTCGCATACGAAGACCAAAACCACCAGAGCCCGAGGAAATACGGAAGAGAATAAGGTAGGGAATGTGATGTGATGTTAGCTTACTTTTTGCGAAAATTATGTAGTTATCCTTTTGATACTTACTTACTTACTTCGCTGGCCGTACAGATCAAGTGTGATCCATGGCCTCTCTCAGTGTTCCTGAAGCTGGCTCTTCGCTGGCTACCGCTTGCCAATTACCATTTGGCCATATCCTTGTGATACTTTATATTAATTTGAACTGTTGGAACTTGAGTTTGTCTTAGTTCAGCAATTCTAAAGCATTAGAGGGTCTTGGGTTCGTCCATGACTGCAGGTTTGCATACAAAAAACGCCAGCCTACAGCCTTGGACGAACTTTAAGATACAGCCAAAAACTGCAGGCCTGTGCATATAAAATGCTGGTCTGCAATTCTTGATCGAATCCTCGTTGGGTCATTAGTAACGTTTCGAAGTTAGAGGGGGTAAGGGGGATGACTTTGAGTCACCATCCCCTCTCCTCTGACTATTTTCTTGCAAGGAAGTCCAAAAATACTTTACTAGCATAAGATGGTCCATAAAAAGCCATAATGCAAGAATATATCAAAATTCATTAAAGAGAGGTGGGGGTATTGACCCTCAACCCATCATTCCACTCTTTGACTACCTCCTTGCTAAGAAATAAAAAAAGTCTTAATTAACTAGTGATGGTCCATAAAAGTGCGCCATAATACAAGGATATACAAAAACTCATAAAGGGGGCATTGACCAGCAGCCCCTCACCCAATCCCTATGACTACCCCCTTCCTGAGAAGTCCATAAAAAGACTTAACTAACTAAACATGGCCAACAAAAGTGCGCCATAATTCCTCATTTATAAAATCATTTAAGAGGAGTGCTTTCTGCGGTAGTTAGCATATAGCTTCAAGTGCTTTTCTCAAGCACACGTTTATCTCATTTTTTTAATTTTCCTTAATGATTTCAATTAGTATAATGGCCCCACGTTTCTCCTGTTTTTTTGTTGTTACTTCTCCTATATTTATTTTTGTCTACCAAGACATTCATTGTCGTTGTTGTTGGCATGAAAAAAAAAAGGGAAACAAAAGACATCCAATATATATTAATTTAATGTAATTATTGCATATTATTTACAGACCCGCTCGTACAGACGTGCCATCAATGTATGCTGAAGACGATACAGAGGATGAATATTCACGTCATCATCAGCAACAGCCTGATACAAGATGCAGTAGAGCGTCAACGATAAGAAGCACGCGCTATGTATCGGAGGGATTTGTGCAATATTCACAGCCGAGCCTGAATGGTACATATGATGATGAGAAACGATATATTCCATGTTTGGTTGTTTTAAGGCCCACACAATCGCTTGCTTTATTTCACGCTTGATTATACTTGTTAACAACATTCTTCAAAATTATTCATGTATGAATGCCATTTTTTCTCTTTCTCTCTCTCCTTTTCTGTTTCTTTCTGTTTTAGTTTTTCATTCATTCATTTTTTTATTGGAATTCTTTTGTGCATGAATTTTCCTCTGTTTTTATACATATTCCTTTATTTATGGCATTCCCGAGTGATAATGTGCGACTTAGAAATTTATGATATAATTTAAATTAACTGATATTCTTGGGAAACCCTTGTGGACAAAAAATGATCAAAACTAGACAATGTCTAGACATTAACTTGCCATCAATAGTTATAATGCATGTTTGGCTGGGTTGAGTTTTGCTGAATTTTTGATTTACTAAACTAACAGATTTTTCTGAAGTTTATGAAGATTTGTCGGCATTTTGAAAGTTTTCAAGTCCTAATTTCCATCAATCAACCCTAACAGATAATGAGCATAATCACTTCAATCCGAAAAATGGCATTAGGCTGTCGGAGCTCTGGCATGGTGGATATTTCAAACTGAGTTCCTTAAATCATAGTCAAGCTAGCATAGAGACGAATTTTTATATAATTCGACAATTTGTGCTAATCTAGACATATTCTTTTATACTTTCTAAATTAGGAATCTACAAATTTCTTTAATCAGAGTCTTTTGATTGTCTGGGGCAATATCACCAACCACGTCGATTTAGAGTTATAAGAAGCCAGCTAAAGTGGATACAATTGAAATTTTTCTATTTTTAAATGTCTGCAATGTTTAAGCATGATTTTAATTTTGTAGATTTTTATTGGGTTCATGACTGCTATGTATTATGCAGAGTTGACAGGACTTTGAAAGTCAGACTTAAAAATGGAATCGGCAAGTTGGGAGTGGAGACTCTGAAGTGAGGTCTTGACAACTATGACATCATGCAACAAGTGATTTATGTCATCAAATTGACAAAAAAGGATTTGATTGAGACTTAAACTTTTTGAACTTTCACTTTTTTCTTGTTCAACATCAGAAATCTCTTACAATTCAGTTTATCACTGAAAGTATGCCTTTAATTGAAGCAACATGCGTTAGAGTATAATCTCTCTTTTTAGACTAGAAAACCTTAAATTTACGAAAGTACGCAAATTTCCCAAAATGGCAAAAGTTATCAAAAAATAGAGCTGTCTACAGATGTTCTTTAAACAATGGGCCCCCGTGTGCCCCAGCCAGTTTAGTAAGTAAGTACGCAAGTACGAATCCCTCAATTTGCAAGATTCTCAACATCGGCGCCTACGCATGACTGAAAAGCTCTTTGTGCTTGAAATAAATTACGTACATGAACCTCTCAAATGTGAAGTGAAATTTCATGATCCATTCTCGATTACTACAATAACACAAGGAAGTGGGTTGTAAAATACATGCATCGCTGACTTGAGTTGCATTGATAAGAGCTATTTCAACATATAAAGCAGTCTTTGTTTCATTGTTAACAACTGGCTTAGTATTTGTATATAAATTGCAGAAATTAGCTTTTCAGTTCCAACATTTCACTTCAAAAAGTGCTTTTTTTACTCTCCACAGCACAAACTTTTATTTTTATTTTCTTCCTCAATGCTACCTTTTTGAGCTGCATACAGCAATACAGAAAAATGATGAGAAATTGTGTTTTTTTAAAAAAAAGTTTTATTAGTGCAACAAATTCTCAGATTTTCTTTTCCTCATCTCCTCCATTTGGCTTATTGTTTTTGTTCTTGAACCTCAGCTAGTGGCACAGTGGCACAATAATAAAAAAAGACTGTATAAGCAAAAGGCACTTATGTAGGAAGGCATGAAGAGAGAGTTGGAAGGGGGCGAAAAAAGTATGAAACTTTTATGCTTTGTTCATAAGTCGCAAGAGCAGAACTGAAACAAGAAAAAAAAAATTGTTTTGGAAGTGAAAACTTTGGCAATGAATAAGGAAAAATGGAGAAAAAGTTTCATATAATTTTCATGCATTGGAATGGACTTTTGTGAAGATTGATTGAAAATTTTGGTGCTATATTTGTTACTTATCTTTTAGTATGAACAGCTGTTCTGACAGTAAAAGCATAATTCCAAATAATAAATCCTGATTGAGACTCGAACCAACGTTCTTTGATTTCTGGTCGAATGGTCCTATCACTGAGCTATCAGGGGTTATGTGACTAAATGACAAATTACCATATATTGATTAAAAATTTCTGTATACCTCTTACTCCTGCACTTCCAATGTAAAACTGTTAATAGGCCATTAATTGAATCCCATTCCAAATATTTTGCTGGCTGAACAGTGCAGGTGTTATACACGAACTTCTAAAAATGTCACTTTGAACATTTTATCGAATGCTTCAATTTTCTTCAATATATAAAATCAATATGAAGTCTGTTACACGGGGGCCAATATATGAAATTTTCGAATTAAATTTTTTGGTTAAAAATGATTAAAACTAGCAGAAAATTGATAATTTGTAATTAAAAAGCCAATTTATTGTGATTTTGAGTAAAATTTAACAAAAAAAAATTTTTTCGATTTTTTGAATTTTTAAAAATTTTGTTAAATTTTCTCATGAAAGTGATATATTTTAGGACGAAAACCTTGTTAAAATGACAAATTGAAATTTTAATTTTAATTTCACCGAAACCAACATTACTATTCTGTGATCTATCTTATATTATACAAAAGATCCGCGAGTACTGATCTAATATAGGACTGTAATGATCCTTATACAAAAGATCCGCGAATACTGATCTAATATAGGACTGTAATGATCCCTTATACAAAAGATCCGCGAATACTAATCTAATATGAACTGTAATGATCACTTATACAAAAGATCCGCGAATACTGATCTAATATAGGACTGTAATGATCCCTTATACAAAAGATCCGCGAATACTAATCTAATATGAACTGTAATGATCCCTTATACAAAAGATCCGCATACTGATCTAATATAGGACTGTAATGATCCCTTATACAAAAGATCCGCGAATACTAATCTAATATGAACTGTAATGATCCCTTATACAAAAGATCCGCGAATACTGATCTAATATAGGACTGTAATGATCCCTTATACAAAAGATCCGCGAATACTGATTAATATAGGACTGTAATGATCCCTTATACAAAAGATCCGCGAATACTGATCTAATATAGGACTGTAATGATCCCTTATACAAAAGATCCGCGAATACTGATCTAATATAGGACTGTAATGATCACTTATACAAAAGATCCGCGAATACTGATCTAATATAGGACTGTAATGATCCCTTATACAAAAGATCCGCGAATACTAATCTAATATGAACTGTAATGATCCCTTATACAAAAGATCCGCGAATACTGATCTAATATAGGACTGTAATGATCCCTTATACAAAAGATCCGCGAGTACTGATCTAATATAGGACTGTAATGATCCCTTATACAAAAGATCCGCGAATACTGATCTAATATAGGACTGTAATGATCCCTTATACAAAAGATCCGCGAATACTAATCTAATATGAACTGTAATGATCACTTTACAAAAGATCCGCGAATACTGATCTAATATAGGACTGTAATGATCCCTTATACAAAAGATCCGCGAATACTAATCTAATATGAACTGTAATGATCCCTTATACAAAAGATCCGCATACTGATCTAATATAGGACTGTAATGATCCCTTATACAAAAGATGAATACTAATCTAATATGAACTGTAATGATCCCTTATACAAAAGATCCGCGAATACTGATCTAATATAGGACTGTAATGATCCCTTATACAAAAGATCCGCGAATACTGATCTAATATAGGACTGTAATGATCACTTATACAAAAGATCCGCGAATACTGATCTAATATAGGACTGTAATGATCCCTTATACAAAAGATCCGCGAATACTAATCTAATATGAACTGTAATGATCCCTTATACAAAAGATCCGCGAATACTGATCTAATATAGGACTGTAATGATCCCTTATACAAAAGATCCGCGAATACTAATCTAATATGAACTGTAATGATCCCTTATACAAAAGATCCGCGAATACTGATCTAATATAGGACTGTAATGATCCCTTATACAAAAGATCCTTACTCAAGATGAAATTTAAACTTCAATTTGTCATTTTAACAAGGTTTTTGTCCTAAAAATTATCACTTTCATGAGAAAATTTAATAAAATTTTCAAAAATTCAAAAAATTTAAAAAAAATATTTTTGTTAAATTTCACTCAAAATCACAACAAATTGGCTTTTTAATTACAAATTATCAATTTTCTGCTAGTTTTAATCATTTTTAACCAAAAAAATTGAATTCGAAAATTTCATATATTGGCCCCCCGTATAACAGACTTTTACCGTCTTTTCTCCTTCAAGTGGTGTCTGAGCAGGAATTCTCGAATTTTATATGGAAAAGTTCACTTGAGTCGACTCGACTCTATACAAAATTCAAGTCTACTTCGAGCTCTGCTGAGCATAGTTCTAGTATTCAGGGCATCTAACCATGTTCAAGGAAATCTGCAAATGAAAGAACATGGCATCTAAGGTCGAACTGCTAGACAATCGACTGAATGATGCAAACATCACTATTTTGGGAATACGTGGATTTGATTCTCTCCAGAGACCAATCCCTCAATCTCAAAACAAAGGAATATCGTCAATATGTCAAAGATTCGAACAATGCTCATGACATAACACTATGCGTAATCAATCGATCAATTAGTCAATTCCATTTGCAAATCCATATGTGTCGATACATCAGATTCCACTTAGCTCTAGACTAAACATTCGACTATAATGTCTTAAAACTCTCACTCCTTACTTTACTTACTTCTTTATCCGTTTACATCAATTTTGATCCATGCTCACTCTAAGATTGCGTCTAGAGCTGGATGTATCACTGTATTACGTCTGTTAGTTACCAATACCAAGTATAATCCTGTCTCTATCGACAGCTTCCTGCCAAGAGTTCTTTGGTTGTCTTTCACTAGCTTTGGTCGTCCACTAGCTTTGGTCCACAATCTCTAAAACTTTCGCAATCTTCACAAAAGTCCACCGATGGAAAAATACACAGCAGCAGTAATATTGAACGAAGGTATACAGTTGTTGTCTGCTTTAATATTTTCCACACAAAAAAGAGGTAAAAAGAAGCAAAAAAGAGAGAAAAAAAGGTCGAGGAAAGAATTTCATACAAATTGCAACTTAAGCACACGCCAGGTGCAATCAGAAATCGTTTGTAATAAATTACATTATCAAAGGCAATAACAATAATAGGAAAATGAGAAACAATTACTAAGAGATAATTGAACAATTATGTGTGAAGGAACGGTAAACGTTTAATTTATTGTTCCACACAATTAATTATATCATCCTTCTCACGGTGAGGATGTTTACACTATGCCAAAAAGAAGTAATATGTTACGATATTTATTTATGAGTTGTTCCTTAATAAGGTGCTGTGGCTGGGGTCAAGATACATAAATAAGAATCTCTCCTTAATGAAATATTTGCTTTCGGGTACTTTCAAGTCTTATCACATACAAAACCCGTCATCACGTCGCTCTTACAACTTTTTTATATTTTTCAAAATTAAGTGACAGGATAGACAAAATTCCCATGCTGAAAAAAATTCCATAGACGACAATTTGGATGAATTGTCATTGCAAATGACATGGCTAAGTGTTATTGTTATTGTCCATGTCTGAACCGCAGATACATTGACTGACCTCTATTACCAAGGTTATCGACACATTAATGCTGTCTTTTGTGTGCTTTTAATGATGATTTTTTTTATGTAGCTAATCAAGCATGAGGTGGAAGATGATTTATGTGAGTGTAGTTGATAGAATAAGGTGAATAAGCAAGGATGTGTTGTGATATATGAGGTGGACATGCATACACATATTTATGAACTTTAATTGGAAAAGTTGGAAGTCATGTGGTCAAGATTTTCTATTATAGTTGAAGTATGAAGATGAGGATGGTTATATTGATCATGCTGATTATTAAATTCCGAGAGACACAAACGAAGAAGCTTCTGCTAAATGACTTTTATTAACACCAAATGGAAGTTGCCTTCATGTGATATCCATGTGGCACACGCGTGGTGGCAAATAATTTGCATCCACATAGCATCAATGTGGTATCAACTAAGCCACGATGTGTCCATGTGACACCAAAATGGCATCCAAGTGACATTCATGTGGCATCCAATTTGCATCAATGTGACATCTACGTTGCATTCACATGTCAACATCCACATGATATCCACTTGATATTCATGAGACATCAACGTGTCATCCATGTGGCAGGTTCATGTGTCATCCAAGTGGCATCTAGGTTGCATCAACGTGTATCCATGACATCTAGGTTGCATCATCCAAGTGACATCCAACTGGCATTCGGTATTTACATTGTATCTATTCACCATGTCGCATCCAAGTGCCATCCACGTAGCATCCATGTTGAATTGTTGCATCAGCATGGAATCCATGTGGCTTCAACATTGCATCTATGAGGAATCAACATTGCATCTATGTGGAATCATGTATGTGGCATCAATGTGTCATCAACGTGAAATCACCTTCCAAGTGACATTTAGGTTGCATTCTTCTTCAACTCTGTACAAATACTCTAAGTAGTTTTCATCATATTAAACATCCCTTCCTCAAATGGCATGTCATTACGGTATCTCATGTGGCATAATTTCATGGTTTGGATCTATTGATCAAGGAACATTCCAATTTTAATAAAGCAGAGTTCGTGCATCCATCATTTTTTTTGTGATCTCAAAAATCCATCTTACGTAAATCATTACGTATGATTTTTTGACGTAACGAAGAATCAAAATGATCTTTTCTACGTAAAATCATTTTGTTTACAAATTATGTTAATGCAAATGCTCCATTTATAACATGGTCTACAGCATTTTTAGATGTAAGTCGTTTTGAATCTATTTACACTACTTTAAGTACTAAAATTACTGAATTTTCATTCAAAGTGATATGTTCTGGATCATATTTTTAGTTAAATTAATCGTTTAAAAAGGAATTCAATAAAATGACTTGATAATCATCTGAAATCTCTATAGAAATTTACACGGTTTTTCTTAATGTCAATATATGATCCAGAGCATATCACTTTAAATAAAAATTCAGCACTTAAAGCATTAAATAGATTCAAAACTCTAGATAATCATCTAAAAATGCTGTAGAAACATTCATGTTAAGTATTAATGTAATATTGACATTACACCATAATTTGTAAACATCCTCATTTCCATAATTATCATGAATATTTTGGATATATTAAAGATCAAAGGAACATTCCAATTTTAATTTAAAGAGATAATCCTTTAACTACAATGATTACAAATCCACTTTACATCCATCCTTCCCCTCAAACTCTTCAAATGTACACAAATAATCTCCAAAAGAAGATTAAAAAGAAATTGAGAATTTACTCTTGTTGGATATTCATAAAAAGACTGTGCCTAAATAAATTTTGATTCTCTTTTTTTTGTATCCATCCCCATTTTCGGTGTTTAATTTCAAGCTTTAAAAAGAATCTCCCAAGAGATATGGAAAATGTTTTCATGTCAATTTCCAAAATTGGAAATGAATACTTTTTGTCGGTTCTCGACAATCCATAGATAATGGATATGTTCTCATAAAAACTTTCTTTTTTTATATTTCAAGTGCCATCCCAAAGTTTTCCTTCTTATTTTATCCAATTTCATCTTCAGCACTCTTAAAGCCTTTTTCATAAATTTTTGAATTTCCTTTTTTTTGCTGTTCGGTTCTGAAAAAAGTTTCATCCGCAAAAGCAAAAACAATATTGGGAAAGAAGATGAAAGGAAAGAAATTTTTTCTCTCAACAAAAAGGAAGGAAGTAGAAATATTCATTAGAGATTGTGGGTGCAGCGCTTGTCTCGGGATTTGGGGATATGAAAAGTATTCATAATGATGATGAACTGTTAAGTTATGGAATTTGGATAAGGGATTTTTAATGTACTTGACCATGCTTTTAACAAGCTTTTACATTAGCTGACTGAACTGAAAACTTGAAATTAGCTTGTTCAGCTCTTGAGCCAGTACACTTGAAATATTATAAAGCACTTCCGATCAAAAACTGAAGTACGTGTGTATACAAATTTATGCTGTATGCAGTTACAGATGATAGGACGAAAATATTTAAAAGCAGGACATAAATGAACTTAATTCAGTCCATATTTCATTACCACCTTACAACTTACTCGAAGTCGACTTGGATTTTGTATGAAAAAGTCAACTGTAGTCTCGAGTTGCATAAATGAAGAATGTATGCTCCATGCTTCTTTCATGGAGTTTTTAACATAGTCACTTACTTACTTCGAGGGTCATACTGATAAATTGTGATCCATGACCTCCTATTTGAACCGTCTGAATCAGGCTCTGTCGCTGGCTACTACTTGCTAATTTCCATTGTCAAATTAGATTCCGCTAAAACATATATCAACAATAAAAAGAAGTTGTTTCTTTTATGCATCCATAAGGTGTCAATAAAAGAACTTAAGCCTAGCTTTTAAAGCTCTGTGGCTTCATATGAGCTGCCGGAAGTTGGCTTGACTTGATATGAAATCAAAGTCGACCTGGAACTCTGATTTTCAAAGATTAAGTGTCAAGACAATTTTGAATCTCTTGCTAATGACCAAGGCTACTCGAGATCGAGACCAGGACTCCATGGGGCAAGATTTTTCTTGTGGTCTTGATCCTGGTTTGATCTCACCCTTGGACTTGAAACCGAGACTTTGAAGCATTGTCTTGCAGACTTGGTTTCGGTTCCGGTCTCGGTCTTGATAAAGTCTCAAAAATTTGTTCAAAAAGACTTCAAGACACCCCTCCTGAGAATGTTGCAATGAGAAAGGAAACCTGAACATTTGTGAATATTGCATGACAAGCAATTTCTTGAATATCCCTAAAATTGCCACAAATATCAAAAACATCTGGTCCCAATAAATAAAGACAACTACATCCATGTTTATTTAAATATGTACAATGCATTTAAAATGTCCAAAAATTTCCTAATTCCTAAAAAAATCTCACAATTGTAAAGCCATTTTAAACAACAATGTATGTAACAGTCCCAATGGAAAAATTTTCATTTCAAGCTTAACATCAACAACAACAAAAGCAAGTCAGAACTTTCCTATCAGTACTTTTTACATAAAACTGAAACAGCAGCATCATGCCATGTCTACGACTATTTAAATTTTTTTTACAAAGAGTATCTGACTATCCCTAAAGGAAGGATTACAATTTAATATTAAAAATTGTGTATGTGATAAGCTTAAAAGCCCATTCTGAACATCCAGTAAGAGTTAGTCTCATGTTAAATTATGTAAAAGAACTCGAAGCGTGTGTTTTTGTCTAAATGAACAGCTTCCATTTTTCTATTTTTATCAAATTCTCCTCAAAGAGGCTTTTACATTCACAGCATGTACATTAGAGGTGAAGATGCTGCTCATCTCTCGACCTTTACAAAATTTCTTTATTATTAAATAATTTTTTTCGATCGTTTTTTTTTTGGAAGTAAGGAACAAACTTTTGGATAAAGTTTTTCATTGCTTTCCCTTCCATTTACCAAAACAGAAAGGGCACCCGTTAACCGGTTCCTTAACTCTTTCATTTATCGCTTGTCTCTTATACATAAATTGTGTTATAGTAAGAAAGTATAAAAGGTGGAATGAAGAGAAAGCAAATTAGGGAAATGAAGCAATTTGACGGCCAATTAATCAAAAGGTCATGAAATTCCTCCTACTTCTTTTACTTATGCTTGTTCTTTAGAATACTTTTTTAAAAAGGATGAATTTTTTGTTCAACTTTTTCTTAATTCAATTTTGAGAATGTTTCATGATGTAAAACTTAATCATCGGTGAGTTAAAGAATGGGAATTGGAGGAATTTCTAAGGAAATTGATTATTGCTGCAATAAATGTTAAGGTTAGGTTGATGAATCGTTGTAGATGATGAATATTGGAAGTGTATCCGAACAGGATAGAGTGTTTCTTAACACAGCACTATGTCGCTGTATCGACGGAAAGGTGCAAAGTTGTGCAGTCAGGGCAACTACATGGCTGATTTCACTTTAGTTTTTTTTTTGAAAAATGCAGTTCACCGCCATGTGCTGCTGGGGTTGATTTTTCAATCTCATTTGCTAATGAAATAAAGCACATAGAAAGCACAAAGCGTTCAAATTGCCGAAATTCCGAACCCAGGTCAATTTGACTATGGTTTGAAGCCAGATTTCATCTTTTTTACTAGATGACGTCAGGATGTGACCAGAATGACACTAACTTTGGTTCATATTTTCGGTCATTTTCACATTTTTAGCCTCCTGGGATAGAGCAACGTAACTCTGACATGCGACTAAATTTCTTAAATTCTAACACTTCATCTAAGTCACGTCTGCAGGGAGCAGGAGCGTAGTAAGAAATTTTTAAGGAGATTAGGGCTATGTTTTCTTGTTATCGAAATTTGGGCTTGAAAAATTTCAATCCAGAGCTAAAAGAATACTTTGATTTTGTATGGAACAGTCAATTCTCGACTCCATACAAATTTCGAGTCAACATCAAGCTTCATATTAATCCCGATTCCAATTTTTCGGAACTACGAATTCGAGAAAGCCTAGAAGCCTAGAAACGTTTGAGTTTGGCAATTTTTTGTATGGATTACAAGCATTTGGAAGGGTTTTGGGATTTATGTCTCGAAAAACCCAGAAAATTGAAGAATTTTGTTCCAAAAATAGAGAGGGTTAGGGGAGGTTTTGACTTTATTAGCCTCCTCTCTTTCTGAATACGGCTTTATTTTGGCTGTGTGCTTTTCGGGTACGACAAGGGTCTGTTTAAAATTGACCATGCATTAGAAGATAAATATCACAGTTTCGAATTGACTTCAATTAAATCTAAATCCACTAATTTACTTTACATCTAAATTTAATAATGCAATCTTTTTTTACTAAATTAAAGCTTAAAATTAATAGAAAAAAACACAACAAAAAAATCACTCAGTATAGTTTTCAAATATGTCAAACATCACAAACAGCTTTTATTTCTATCTGGGTCACGCTTTTTTTCACTCAATTTTTTTCATTCATTTGTTTGATCTCTTTTTTTTTGAAATTGCACGAATAGAAAAGTAGTAGTTGAATGAATGCATATTTTATCTCATTTTTATTTTTTCAAATATAAAAGCAAAGCACTATCTAGAATCTAGACATAAAATACATATAAAAAAAAATCTTTTTTGTCTATGGCATGAAATTCATTTGTAGTTTATATATATATTGCAGATCCCGATTTAATACTGCCCCGTGGTAGCGATATTGAATTCACAAACCTGAACATAGGAGGAGCTTAACAGACGAATAAAAATACAAATTTAGTTAATTAATTAAGTCTTATCACGTTTTTAATAATTTTATTTTTTGTTTTCCTTTTCGGTTCTTGTATTTTCTCTGTTTTTTGTGTATATAATGTGAAAGAAGAAGTACACAGATAAATAGAGTATGGAGAAATGGTTTTGTAGTGTACAGAGAGGAAGCTTTTGCAATGTAATTACAATGGACATGGTGTAAGGATGAGGAGTTATTGCTATACTAACTGTAAAATGCTTCTTCAAAAAAGGGAAATTTTTAATTTTTTCGAAAGTTTTTTAAGAATTAAAAAGAGAATTTTTGAAGATTTATTAAATTTTAGAGGAAAAAATTGCATTTTTTGCAAAAAAGAGAAGAATTGATTCTAAATTAAGATATAGAAATTTACTAGAATTCCTAGGATTTGGACCTACATTGTTTAATATTGGAAAAGATTCTAATTGATCAAATTTTTGTACATTTTTAAAATTTGGCAAAAGTCCAATTTACTATAACGGGTTTTAAATTGTGGGAAGTTTTGGGTCATAAAACCGATTTTTATTGTAACGCATTTATTGAACCTTTATAAACGGATGAAATTAATGGCCAGAAATTATATTTAAAATCGTAATTTTTGAGAATTGTAAAAACTTTCTTTATTTTTTTTGCGATTTTTGAATTGCTGAATATAATAAAATAATTACAATTCTCTCTGATTTTTAAGATAGGGACTTATTACTGTTATTCATCACGTAACGTGAAAAATCGAAAATTTTTGACCACTCGTACACTCCCCTAAGAGTGCTACGTAATAAGAGAACACCCTTATAGTAATTGGGTCTTGATGATGGCCCTGGATTTCAATTACTATGGAAGCTGAACATAATTAAAACTGAAGAGATAAAGTTTTGATCCTCCTCATTCATTTCATCTTCTTCACTCTCTATTTGTCTGTGTCTAATTGTGTATTTGTAAATACGATAAAAGAATTAAAAAAAAAAAAAAAACTAAGAAAATTGAGAAACTGAGAAATAAAATTGAAAATTATATAAAAAAAAAGAATTGAGAATTTTGTATAAAGTTTTAAATTAAGATGAGAAAAAAATACGATATAAAAATTGTTAAGAAAAAAAAAATTAAATATTTAAGGGAGCGAAACAACAAGAATTTCGTAATATAAAGCAGGAATGCGGAAAAAAAAGTATTCAATGAAAAATTCCTGCCAAATATAGAATTTTTTAAGGAAATAAAAAAAGTCGTTAGGTCGATGATGATGGAGAAAAGAAAACATTCAGATTTTTTGTTAATTTTCTCCCATGGTTGTTAAGCACTCGCACGTGAAAATATATAGGAAGAATTTACAAAATTTCTTATCTTTCTATTTTATATTAGAGTTATTTAATTTGCCTTCTAATTAAAAGATTTTATAAAATTCAATTTTATGGTCGCAATTTTTTGTTAGAAAATTGATGCGTTTTGTATTCACTTTGGAAGTTTATAAGTTCACAAACAAGCATAGACAATGATTTTATGGTGCGAAAAGTCTACTACGGTATCTGATACCGGTCGCTTTACCTGTCAGAGGTTCTAACAAACAAGAATCTTTCAAAATGAACCGAATTACCCTAACACACAAAGAGGATGCTCTTTGTTAGTCGGCTCACCTTGAATATGCTAGATGAGCATCCTAATAAGCGTTATTCTTAGCAACTCTGCACTTGAGAGCACGCTCTTTTTCTGATTTTTAAGATATTACACCCGAGCAGAGAAAGAACAGAATAAGTTAAAAGTAATGCTCTCAAGAATGTTCATCTGGCGTATCAAACGTAAGCAAGCTCTCGAAAGCATTTTAATGGCCAGTCAATGTAAGTTTATGGTCATTTTGAAAAATTTTTGTTTCTTATACCCATAAAAAAGGTCTCTGGATATCCCAATTTCGACAAATTCTTGAGATCAAGGCAGTTTCGAGATATATCGATCAATTTTCAAGATCTTTTATCCAAGAAAAGTCAAACTAATTGCTCAAGTGACACAAATGAAGTAGAGTTCATCAAGAAAACCATTTGGTGTCAATGAAAGACCTTTAACAGAGCCTTAAAAGCTCTTTGGTGGAGCCTTTCTTATTTGTGTTGCTCAGGTTGTTCCTGGTCATGTAATGATCCCTAAAAATGAAATCAAACACCTTATAATTCATTTGGTGTTAAAAAAGAGCTAAAATGAATCTTTAATTGTTTCTTTGGTAAGATGTCCATCAGTTGTGTCGCTCAGGCTGCTTCTAGCCATTTAATGAGTCCTAAGATTGTCAACAGCCCCTAAAAACCCTCAGCATTTAAGACTCTGCTTAATAACCTGTTTACCTGGCATAAAAGTCAGCTTATATTTGATGCTAATACAAGAGCTTTTGATTTGTTTTCCTAGAGATTGTTCCTTGCCTTAAACGACCCTTCAATGTCTGAGCCATAAAAGCTCTCATTAAGGACCAAAAAAGTGACAATTTAAATTACTGATCAGTTGCAACAAAAATGCGTCTCCTTCAACCACCTTTGGTGACTTACCCACTTATTTCTTTAAGAAATAAACACAAGATGAAGAAAATTTTAAAGAAAAATATTTTAATGCTTGACGAAATCATTATGTCGATTTAGTTAGTGCTTGACATGACAAGGAATCAAACGATAGGCAAAAAAAGAAGTAAAGCAACGTTCAAACTCTAATCATTATCATTATAATCATCATCATAGTTGTGTGCATTCATGTTGAATAACAATAGATACAAAATAAATTATCACATTATTGATTTTATTTTGAAATAAAATTTCGGGTACAACAATAAACTGCATAATTGGTCTAAATAGCTTTAGGATTTTCCTCTTTCAATTTTTCCCTATTTTTTCTCTTTCATAACATAAAAGGAGCAGCATAAGTAAGTAGACAGAAAATGATAAATTGAAAATTGTTAACAAATTTTCTCTTTCCCTTTCCATATCCATTATATTCAATTCATTGAATTGTAGGATAATGCTGAAGACATTGTAGGAAATAAATTATCATTTGAATTAGAATTTCTCTCTTTTTTTGTGTGGATATATTTGGAAGGACAAAAGTCTCGTTGATTGCCAAACATTTTGTGTGTACTCGTTCATGTTGAGCTTGTTGTTATGGATGTGGGTATATTCAATGAGGATGTATTCATCACATTAATATTCATTCAATTTTTGAAAGATTTTCTTAGAATTTCCCAAGTAGTTTCTTATTTTTGGAATCAATTGGCTTGATTGAAGGTTTTTTGGGAATTTTGAGCATTACTTTGAATCGAAGAACTAGTCATTGAATGGACAGTAACTTAACATTAACTAATTATAACTTGGGCTCGGTTATGAACCACACGCCTGGATTTTCTGCATTTTAGATGCTCAATCCGACAGTTTTGGGCTGTACCTTGTAGTTCATCTAGGACTATTGGTCTGCTATCTGCATGAACCAAAGTTATGATGTATTTTTGTCCACTCAAGTTCATATAGCTAAAGTTAGATTTAAGAACTCTTAATCCTAAATATTCTAGGTAACATGAGGGGACCTTTCATAAGCGTTACATAAGTTTCGAACGTTCTTCCAAAGCAGCCATAGAGCTCTCATGATAAGAAAAAGCTAAGAGTAAAGCTCATGAATATGCTAAACTAGTATAATTAAGCATGATATTTGGCTGTTATGGTACAGTGCTATAACTGTCAATCTAATCAAATTCAAGCCATCTTTTTATGGTTCGGCTAGATGCGAAGGCCTGGAACAGGCCTGCAGTTTTCTGCATCTCTGCATCTATGTGCATCTAATTTTGGCAAACCCTAAATTTTACAAAATTTACTTATTTATTTCACAAAAATCCCCTACATTACAATTCCAATGCTACAAATCCTGAAAAAACTTACACAAAATTCTTCATAATTGATTCTCATCATAAAGCAACTAGCCATGTTGCACAGTTCTGTGACGTTAACAGCTCATGAAAAGCAATAGATCTCTACTTTTTGATAAGTTTTCAAATTAGACAAAAAAGATTTTTTTATCGTTCACTTTTTCATCACAAACCACAAGCTGATTATTTTACACAGTAAATTGTACGTTTTCACAAAGTTTTCACAATTTTCACAAAAAAAAAATGCAAATTGCACAAGTAATTTAAAGCTCTTTAAATTCCAACAGTCGAGCATAACGTTGAAGTTGCACAAATGGTTGAAGATTCTTTGTTTAAGTCAGGAAGTGGGCAAATTGTGTGCTGTGGCACACCTTTAGTTCACCAAAAATACGGTTCGTGGCATTCCCTACAAATTTTACAGACTTTTGCCAGCACAAAGTTGCCCATCACTGGCTAAAATCATAAAATTTTAAGTCAAGTCTTCTAACTGATGTCAATGACCAATCAAAAATGTTCGTGATAACAAACTACTCAATTATAGCATCTATGTATATGATGCTAATGTGGGCGATAGTCTGGAAATTTTAATTGCCATTCAGACGCTAGTTATAGATCGTCTGCCAAATTAAAGCATTTTTTGATCCACGAAAATAGTTTAATCGAATGGATGTTCATCAAAATTAGGAGATATTTTATATTGTTGTCGTAAAATGTCTAATTCTATTAACAATTTAATAGCTTTTATTGTTGAATGATGTATTTATGGATCTACTAATTGAATGAGAGTTATTAATCAAATGTAGATTAAAAATATGATTGGATCCATTAATTTTGACCGTGTCATAGTTAGAGGAAGGGTTCTTTAGACTGGACCATCGAGATATGGCTGGATTGTCTCTATCTAAGTTTCAATCCTGGTTTCAACCTCATCATGTTCTTGAATTTTCTCGATTTCGAGGATCTATCGAAGTCAAGATATCAACCCGAACAGCAAGATAAGGCAAATTCAATTTGTTGCTATGAATATTGACTTAGAACAGCAATTGCCGTTAAGATACCCGCATGGGTAGTTTTCAACGTGATGACGAAGCGGTCCAATAGGGCCTGCCTTATTCTACTTGAACAAGATACCTTCTATAGCTGTTCAATGCGACCAAAAGCATTTTTGAAGACAATGTCACATGGTACCGACAATATTCAGACACCCATCTAAAAATTGTCAGTCCAACTTCGTGTCTTATCGTTCATATGGTGACATAGTGGTTCTATTCCAAACATACTGTTCTGTTCGTGCTTAATTGTACGATTCTAGAGTTGAACATGCTGCCATTAGTCGACTTTGTGTCTAGTAATAAATTTGACACTTGTGGAAATTGCAATAGAATGAACTTTATACTACTTAGTTAGCGTCAAATTGCAGCTGTAATAAAATAACAACTAGTAAAGAGCATAGAAACGTCCTGCGATGTACGGTCCATTAATCGCAGTCAGTTCCAAGTGTCAAATAAGATTTTTCATGAATTTTTGATTGGTTACTGATTCAGAAACTTCACACTTCCTTGAATTGCTTGATAGGCGTTTAATGCTGAAACAACAAAACGATATGACACATGCTTGTCATAATGCTGACTGTTGGGATTATTTTTGTTTTGTTGAACCTTTTCAACAATCACAAAAAAACTGGCAAAAGTACTCAAAAAGTTATCAACAACTCACATTCGAGTTTTAAGCTCACAAAGTTTTTTGGTCCACTTCAACAAAAAGTTTCATGCCAAGAAAAGTTTCTGTTTGGACTTATTTTTTACACCAAAATGTAGGCCATGCTTCTGAGGCATTCCGATATTATTTTCAATATCCACCGCACAATTTTTCAATATTTAATGCAAATTTAATTTAATTAATTTTGAGAACTTATAGAAAATTTTTTTAAAATTAAATTTATTTAAAGCAAATCATGAGTGCCATTCAGAGGAAATAGTTTAAATATACACAATAATATTTTACATACATTCACAAATTTATTTATATTATTCTGATAAGGTTTAGACAATTTTAGACATAATATGGAATGGAATAAAAGATTTAATGGAAATTGTTGCATTTAAAGCATAATATTGTTGATTTAGAGCCCTGCTTAGTGTATAGGTGGACTCGAGACTTCAAAATCGAGACTTTTGATCCAAAATATTCCGTGTGTGATTTTGATCGATCCATACCACTAAAGTACTGCCGTGAAAATAAAGGTTTGCTCATCACTGATTTATAGCACTTGTTTAGAGCAGTAGTGGACACAAAATCCCGAATTATAAAAGTAGGTTAATGATTCCAAAATCCGGAAAAATCTGCATGATTTAGACCATGTCAGATTTAAACCGAATTAACTACCACGATAGTGTCCTTGAGTGGACATAAATACTTTAGAAATATGCCATCAACTAGTAAACTAACATTAACTCAACCGGATAACGGATGTTTGATTGATTAACCAATTTGTGCTATTGAAGGACTGTGTAAAGAAGCGTAATTTACATTTCAGATTCAAAATTTAGCGAAGAGATGCTCACAATTTTGCATATTATTTTAAATTAATAACTCTAGTCTAGTCACTTGAACCTACGAGTTTCTAACAGAATCTACAGAAAAGCACACGTCGTAGAAATGGCCAAAAATCCGATCTTTGACTGACTTGACTGTAGATTGAAGCAGAATTTCATTAAATTTAGTATAAAGCCAGAGTTACTCATGTTTAAGTGAAACAGGTCGACTTGACTTGGTCCTGTGGATGGAATTCATCAAATCTGTTTCTCAAATTTTTCGGCCATTTCTACTCTTGTGTCTTCTAGAATCCAAAATGCTTTAAACCTTATGTTATATTATCATTTTAAAATGTCTAAATTGTCTGAGCCTTATGAAAAGAAAAATCATAAAATAATTACTATTTAAAAGGAAAAAAAAAAAATGAGAGAAAAAATTTTATACATATTTACCCATCACTTAATCCTTAAGAGAAATTCATCTTGGTACTATTAGTTATTATATTTTACAATTCGAGATATTTAATAGAAAACTTTATTATGTTAAATGCTAGAAAAAAAGAATGAAAATCTTTCTAAGAGAGAAAACATGAATGAAAATTTATTTTTAAATGATAAAAAAAGAATGAAAAAAAATTCTCTGTTCCTTTATGAATGCTCGTTGAATCAAATTTCCTTGTGCATTAGGATGAAGGAAAATGGAAAAGAAAATCTTTTTTGTAGAAAAAAAAAAGTCTTTTTTGCATAATTTTCTTGAATTGTCATAATTTTCATCATTTTCTCGTTATGATTTTTCAAGAACATAATTATGGGAAGAAATTAATCCTTGAGTGCAAAAGAGAAATTCAAATAAAAAAAATGAATAAGAATGACTATATTATAATTGTAGAATTTAAAGATTCTTTTTGAAGTTTAAGTGACAAAATAAAATTGAAAATTTAAATAATTTGAAATGAAATTAGAGAAATTGTTTAATAAATTTTAAATTATTTTAAGGGTTTAATAAATTTTTTAAATTTTTAAAAATTTATTTCAATTTTAATAAATTTTGAAGTTTATTTAAATTTTAATAAATTTTGAAATTATTTAAGTTTTTTTAATAAATTTTAAAATCCAAAATTTTTAATTTATTTTAAATTTTGAAAATCTTAAATTTTGAATTGAATTTAAATTTTGAATTTAATCTTAAATTTTAATTTAATCTTAAATTTTGAATAAATTTTGAATTGAATTTTAAATTTTGAATTTAATCTTAAATTTTGAATTTAATTTTAAACTTTGAATTTAATCTTAAATTTTGAATTTAATCTGAAATTTTGAATTTAATCTTAAATTTTGAATTGAATTTTAAATTTTGAATTTAATCTAAAATTTTGAATTTAATCTTAAATTTTGAGTTTAATTTTAAGTTTTGAATTGAATTTTTGCTTTAAATCTTGAATTTAATAAATTTCAAATTTAATAAATTTTGAATTCATTTTAATATTTAATAATTTTATAAAATTTACAGAATATAATTTTAATATTCATCAAAATTTAAATTCTGTAATTTTAAAAATATGGAATTTTTCCAAAAAAATTTCAAATTTAGACCAAAATTACATACCTTTAAGTTATAAATTACACGTAGAAACGCCCACGTCCCGAAAAAATATTTTTTGGTCTATTTTTCCATAAAGATTTTCCTTTTCATTTTCTTACAAAAATAAATGAACGTGAGAGGAAAGGAAGAAAGAAAAGTAAAATATAATCAAATGAATTTATGACAGAGAAAAATTATTAACATTAAGTCTCGTATTTTTATGTATAATTTATAAATAGAACTTTTTACGTAGCTAAGAACAAATTCTTCGTTTTATTTAATTAAGTAGGTCAGATCCTTTATTAAATTTTAAGTGCGATACACATTAAGTTTGTTTCTTATTCTTATTCTTATTTGATACGATACTAATGACATTTTGATATTAAAACATAAATAGAAAGTAATAAATGATAAATATACAAAATGTACGTGAGTGTGTATTTTTATTTATTTATTTATTTATGGATGATCTAGTTCTTCATACTTCCTTTCATTTCTATTTATTATTATTTGATTTGTAGACGTCATGTCAAAAGGGGTGGGAAAAGGATTCATATCAATGACACCGATTTTTTGATTCTTTTCAATTTCGGCCTTTCACATGCAATTGTTTAGGTTTTTCAATTTTATTAGTGATATTTCAGTTACGATTGACCTTTTAGGATGTCTCATGAGAATGGCACAAAATCTCGAATTACAAATCAGTTAATCGACCTGAAATCCGGCAATAAGCCGGTGTGACTCTGATGTGGTGCCAAATTTAAACCGAATCCGTCAATCAAGTCTGAGTCATGCCGGAATGTAGAATATCAGACTGCATGCATTTAAATCTACTTAATAAATGCATTCTAAATTGTTTCACGTGACAGCCAAACTAGTGTGCCTGCTGTTTAAAAAATCCTTACTATATGGCGCTGGGTTGTTGAAAGAATATGGTGTGATAAACTTCTGATGAAATATGTGACACTGTATGCACTTACTCACACATTCTGATAAATCCAAGTAACAACGATAAAGGTCTAAAGGGAGCCCTAAAATTTCAAATTTCAGACAATATTCCAGTGTTCTGATTCGTCTAGCTAATTCGTCGATATAAGTTTTGTAATTGTCCAAGGTCAGTCTGAATTTAAGAAATGTCCATAATGAGATTATGCGTCACTAAATCCCAAATGCATAGGTTTTTATTGGAACTAGCTGTATATACAGTTCTAAAAACGAACTATCTCCGTGCAAAAAAGATAATGCCAGTCTTAAGGAAATGCTCACAAAATTGATCATGATCAATTATATTTATTGAATACGTTCATTTAGGTGAATTTGCACATTATCTGTTAGTGTTGGTCGTCTAGCTGAGTTGGAAGTATCTAAAACTAGCTATCCAACTAGTCAAATAAGAACTCATCTACTATTGCATCTTCAAGCCCCAAAAATACAGGTTATTTTAATTTTAAAATGTTCTTATCTTTACCGTTGATAATATTAAAGATATCCAACCTTTAGGCTGCCATCCAGATTGAAAAATCTAGAAAAAAATTAATAACCGACAAAATCCACCGCAAAAGTTTTCCATTCTGGGTTTTCCTTTATTATGATTGCTGTAAAAACTTTAAACTGCTATTATGATAATTTATTTTATTTGATTCATTTGTTGACCACAGCTTTATCCCTGAAACTTAAAGTTTTTTAAAAGAAGTTCAAAGAAAACAAAAAAAAAAAACATGAACAAGAAAAAAAGTTTTTTCCGTATTTTTATTTTCAACTAAGTACATAATAAGTAGTAGTTCTTTATTTATTTAGTTTCCCTATTATATTCACCATTAATTTTCATTTTCCAATTACATCCACATAAATTCATAATTTTGTTTCTTTTTTTTCTATTTTTCTTTATACTTCCTTCTTATGTTGTATTATATGTTGTATTACTTTTATCACGTTTAATGCATGACACTTAACTAGAACATATGTATTTTTTGTAATTTTTTTCTATTCATCCCTTGGATAGATTTTGAAAGGAAATTTGTGGATTGATATCTGAGTGGACAATTTGAAATAATGGACAGTTAATAACTAGACCTACGGTTGACCATTGATCGAAGTCGAATCTAATTTTGCATGGAGTCGATTTGTATAAAGTTGACTTTAACATACAACATAAAAGTCGAACTTTACTGTCATTAGTCGACAGAAGTCGCAAATTCGAAGTAGAGCTCAAAGTTGCACAGATTTTAAATGGACAACTCGGCACAAGTCGACTCAGATTTTGTATGAAGTCTAGTCAACTTGAGTCGACTTTTCCATTCAAAATCCGAGTCGACTTCGAGCTCATATTTAATTATTTACTTGGATAAGGCTCACGTGGGCCCAATGCCGCACGAAGAACGTCTAAAGCCGAATCTATCCTTCGATAGCTTCTGCAAATTTGGAATGTTAAGGACTTTAGGATCCTTTTCTGCACATCCGATCCAATAATTCTTTGATTCTCCTCGAAATCTCTAACTATCCACAAAGTCCGATACTGATACTTTATAAATTGTTCCTCAATCTAGAACTAGGGAGAATAAACTCTGGTTTTAGGCTAGTCTTAATCAAATCTGGTCTGAAGCTGGAGTAATACTAGCATCTATATTCATGCTTAGCGCATTTTAAACGATTTACTCGGACTTTGAGCTTTATAATGCCGATTAATAGCATTTTCAAGGAATAATTCCACAAAATTTGGCAATAGCCAACCTTAAATCTAGTTATTAACAGACGGAGCTCGATATCAACTTGAATTTTGCTAGTAAAAGTCGACTCAAGTCGGTTAAAGTTGAGCCGACTCCATACAAACTTCAAGTCGACTTTGAGCTCTTTTAACTGGACATTATGTCAAGTTGTCCATTCAGTAATATGAGAAAACTCACAAGATTTCCAGAATCCATTAATTGAAATTCTATCAAAAATGGTCCATATAGGAAGGAAGAAAAATGATTCAACAATTTCTATAATTTATTTTTCTCCCTAATTTTACAATAGTATCACCTAAAAAATCATAAATAAATTACTCAGTAAAATTTTCCATCACGTCTACATTCCACTTTAAGTCTCGTCATTATGTTACCAAAAAAAAAATTCTCGAAAGGAATATCCATCAAAATCTATTCAAGGGATATATTTTATAAACGACGACATGAAAACGAGAAGATTATTATAGGAAGGAAGAAAAATATTTAATGAAAAAATATATATCATAATTTATTTATCTCAATCTACACTCAAACTGTTCCCAAAAGTAGGACAAGAACAAAAAAAAGTAAAAAAAAATGTGAGAAAAATGTTTTTTATGTTGATAAATTTTAAGGAAAGAAGAAATGGAAGAAGTTTAAAGATGCTTGCTCGAATCCATTTATAAACAATTTCCTATGAGGATTAAGGAAACTGGGAGTGTTTGAGAACAAAAAAGAAAAATTGCTATTTATATTCGAATATTTGTTGGAATGCATTCTGGTCATTTGGAGAGTGGCAAAAACTTTTTGTTCCTTTTGTTCTTTAAATTATTGGTAGGCTAATGAAATTAAAGTTTTTATTAAGTTTGAGAATTTATTAAATCGAGAGGAGCATAATTTATTCTTTAGGGTGCCGCTACTTCAAGTCGATGCTCTTTTAAACATTATGTCAATACAATATGCTAGAAATTGTCGAAACTCTATCATATCCTCAAAATCTATTGACGACGACTGATTATTTAGCAAAATTTTAATGGCATTTATTCTCAATCTACATCAAACTGCAAAAAATGAAGTTTGGAAGCATTTTTGAACTGAACAAATGGAAGAAGTTTAAAGATGCTGGTCGACTAAAAATTCGATACTAGACCGGCGTGACTCTGGTCATTTGGAGAGTGGCAAAAAATTGATTATTGGTAGGCTAATGAAATTAAAGTTTTTATTAAGTTTGAGAATTTATTAAATCGAGAGGAGCATAATTTATTCTTTAGGGTGCCGCTACGTTTTGGTTTCGACGAATTCTTAAGACCGAGACGGAGAACTGGCAAAAAATTGACTGAGATTGGTAAAAGTCATAACTGAAACAGGGAGCCATGATCGAAACAGGAAGACTGTGATTGGGAGTCATGACCTGAGACGGAGAGCCATGGCCAAGACGGAATGCCATGACTCAAATTGGAAGTCATGACTGAGAATGGGATTCATGACTGAGATGGGAAGCTATGAAAGAAACCGGGAGTTATGACGTGAATTCGGAGAGCCATGACCAAAATTTAGAGCCATTACCGAGACAAGAAGCCATGATTGAGACAAAAGAGCCATGACTGAGACAAAGATTCATGACTGAGACGGAAAGCTATGACAGAAACCGAGAGCTATGATCAAGACGGAGAGCCATAACTGAGATAGGGAGCTTTGACTGATACTAAGTACTATGACCGAAACGGGATACTATGGCCGAGACAAGGAGCCATGACCGAGGTAGGGAGCCATGAAAGAGACAGGGGCCCATGACTGAGATTGGAAGTCATGTTCGACACAGGGAGCTATGACTGAGACGGACAGCCATCTCTGAGATGGGTAGCCATGGCCTGAGAAAGAGCCTTTATCGAGACAAAGAGTTACAAAGGAATTCTTCGAAAAGCTAGAGTACCTTTGACTAAGTGATTCCTTTGCAATGCCAAAAGCCAGCAACAATTCATTCTCAACATCTTTCCAAAAGTACCAATCTAGCATATCTATTTTAAAGCATTAAATACCAATTAAACACAAAACAATTCAGTTCCATTCTTCAATTAGCTTTAATTTTGTCTAGAGAAATGTGTTTGTGTCTCTTAATTTACCTTGCTCAATTACAGACTTATTTAGTGCAATATACAGAAATATACAGACTTGTCCTTGAGGGATGATGAAAAATTGTCAAAACAAGTTTACATGCTAAAATGTCTCAAAGGTCTTGATACATACATTATTAAAAACATCGGGTTTATAAAATTTTTATCAATAATTTAGCAATATTCATAATATCAACATCCAACCATAAAAGGGTGGAAATTTTGGTGTATACTTGTGGGTCTTCATTAAGAAAAAGCTTGATATGTTGTGAAATCATATGGGTTGGTGCCTTTAAAAGATCTTTTTGTAAATTATGTGGTTTTAATTTCAGAAAACAAAGTACTTATCGCTAACCATAAGACTTTGAAATTACAAGGTTGAGTTTGAGTGTCCTTGAAGGCTTGATATTGAGCATTTTAATCATCATCTACAAAAAATTCAAGAATATCTTAGAGCTTTCATCCTTCTTGCCAATTAAAGACAAATTATTGCCAAAAATACTTTCTGTTGAATCCTTGATGGATATCTTTTCCTGTTGATTTAAAAATTATTTGTCCTTCTTGGAAGAGTCTGTCTGATTTTGTTTCAGCTGTCCCAGATTTTTTTATGGGCTGTATTCAAGGGGTAACAGGGGTGGCATTCAGGAGAGGTTCAAATTCTTTAATTTTTTAAAGGAATTCTTTTGAAAATAAATCCCAAAAGTTTAGGGATGTTTTGCGAATCATGCAAAAAACTTCAAACCAGATCCCATCCCTCCTCAATAAGTCACTAACTACACCCCTGAGACCTGCAAATTATTTTTAAATATTATCAAATTAAAGCTCGTTGAAGGAGCTTTTAAGGATTATAATATAATCATGGATTGGCTGATGCTGTTCCTCATAGAATAAACAAAATAATTTTCGAGCAAGCATTTGTCAAACTTCAAATTTGAAGGAAAAGAAGATTATGATTTTAGAAAATTGTTTTACCTTTCCGTAAAATGACATTCAGAATGATATTGAATTTCAGAAATTTGAGAGATTTTATGAGTTTATTGAATACAAATTTCTGTTATTTATGGATATTTCTTTAACAGACAGTGAACAAACTCACCTAAATGAGCGTGATTATGAGTATACTCAATCAATATAATTGAACATGGTCAATTTTGTGAGCATTCTCAAGAAAATGCTCATTATCTGTTTGGGATTCAATATGTCCTCGATTGAACGAAAATACGTTATTTCATAACTAGTTGATGGCAATTTAATGCAGTGTTGATATCTTGCCTTTGACTTCAAAAAAGGCAAACTTTGCAAAGGCAATGAAAAGGCAAAGTTTCTCAAAAAAAAAAAAATCTTTCAAAATCAGTTTAAAGGCAAAGGCAATTTTTTTCTGTCTTTGCAAAGGCAAAAGTTTTTGCAAAGTCAGAGGCAATCCATATCAACATTGATTTAATGCTCAGTTCAGGATTCCTAAACATCACAAACTAGTTAATATATCAAAAAATCAAACTTCAATCCAAAATTACTCTGATTTGTCGACGGATAACAGCTTGAAAACAACGCCATGACAGAGTCGCTCCAGACTGATGATAATATTTTAATCGATTTACTGACTTCTGCTGTTCGAGTCTAGTTGTAACGAATTCTTGTCCACTCATTGGGTATTTTCAAAGGTTTTTGATGCCATTAACAAAAATGAAAAACGGACCTTTTTTTTAAAAAAATGCCGTTTTCCAGAAACCCTAGTCTTTTATTTGAATATTGTTACTTTATACCAAAACACATATTGTCCTTCTTTTATAAGGAAAGTAAGATTACTAAAAATGATTCCAATTTGACAGTTATTGTCCCACTCTAAGTATGCACAATTAACAAACATCTTCATTGCTTTTTTGATTCAAGTTATTCAACAATTCATCCTAAATGCCATAAAACTCACTGTTTTTATTTCAAAAAATAGCAAATTCGTCCTAACAAGCAAAGAGGGTGCTCTCAGGTGTAGACCTAACTGATAGCAAAGCTCAAAGTCAACTCGGATTTTGTGTGGAGTCAAGTTCAAGTCTAGTCGACTTGAATCGATTTGAGTCAACTTAAGTCGACTTTTTCATACAAAATCCAAGTCGACTTCGAGCTCTGACTGAGAGTAACGCTCACAAGCATTCTCAACAAATATATTCAAATAGAACAAATTTCTCGAAAGCATCCTCTTTGCCTGTTAGGGTAGAAAAACAAAGAAATATCTTAAAACTGAATAAAGATAAGAAAATTTTGTTGAAAATAAAATCGTTGAACAAAAATTAAAAATGGATAAATATGGTAAAATAAATAAATGAAACTGGTTTTTATGTAAAATTATAATAATGAAATTTTTTTCTAAACTAGTTAAATAGAAACAAAAAAGGAAGAAGAAAAGAATGGAAAATGAGATGAATAGATAATATAAAAAAAAATGAAAAATTAAATAAGATATAATAATAAAATTATTATAATAATGATGATTATATGTAAATGAGAATGAAAAGAGCTAATTTAATTAAATTAATTTAATTTTAATGAAACAAAAAAAAATGAGAAACTGAGGAAGAGATATAACAATAAAAAAAAGAATTGATCAATTTTTTGAACAAACATTTTACTTGGTGGTTTCTTCATTGACTAAAAATTACTAATTATTTAATTTTTCAGGATTCCTTTGGAAAAGTTTTGTCTTAAATTCTTAGAACATTTTTTTGAAAATTTCAGGTGTTTTTAATGATTTTGACTGAATTTCTTAGAGTATATTTAAACATTTTCAGATAAGCAACACGACATTTTAGGAGTCCGACCGACACAAATAAAGAAGGCTTCTTCACAGAAGCTTTAAAGGCTCAGCCAAACCTCTTTTATCCACACCAAATGGAATATGCCTAAATTTAGTTGCCATATGGACGCCAAAGTTAGACGTCATCAAATTCAGTTTAGCAAGGTCTTAAAATTTCCGAAGCGGAGTCTTATGCATTTGTGCCTCTTGAGGGAATCGAAGAATTGGAAAGTAAAGGATTTTCTTTTATCAAGAATTAGGGTTTGATGTGTTCAGTGTCTGACCAAGTGTTCAGTGCTGTATTCATTTCATATTTAAACAAATTCTTATAAATTCAACAGATACAATATGAACAGTACTTGGCTTTTTAGGGTGTCTGACTCTTAAATTTCACCTAATCTGGTCATAGGCGAGAATCAAGCAATTCTTTCAATTGTTTTTGCTCGATTTTTAGGTCATACATCTTCCAAGGTTGAATGGCGAGTGGCTCAAACACCTTTAAATAACTTGGGGCTGGCTGGCAGAGGAAAACAGACCTGCATTTTCTAAATTTTAGATGCACATGATTGTATATCTTGTATTTTAATTGCACAGACCTGCGGATTTCGGCTGTATCTTACAGTCCTTTCAAGGCTACATGCTAAATTTCTTGCATGCAGACCTGCATGAATTTGAACGATTCCTTCTAATAATCACTGAATCTTAACTTAAATCCCAAGAATTTCAGTCAAAAACATTCCGAAATTTCGCCAATTTTTTTTTAAATTAAGTCTCAAATTTGTAAAAATTCGACAATATAATTATCCAAGGATACAATATAGCTAATAAATCCATTTAAGTATTAAAAATGTTTTTAATTAAATCACTTTGCTTGTAGCTCATCGCTTTCTTCCGTTGTCGGTTCCTTCAGTTGTTGATTCTCCTTATCATTTACAGTAAATGTCACTAAATAACGCTTATTGCTGTCTAATTTTTCACTCGGCAGTGGTACAGTTGTGCTGTATTTCTTATTATTTGTATTACTAAATTCCAATGACATTCTATTCTGATATCTATGATTACTCGTTAAAATTTTTGGTAGATAAAACGTCCCAACATTCCCACCAGTGTTGCCTTTGTAAGAACCAAATCCGATTTTCGGCATTGTATGATGATTCATTAATGGAATGTATGCAGCACATGGTATGCCTTTTTTGAAAAACAATAGAAAAATAGAAAAATTCAAATGAATGTGAAAAAATTATGACAGTATTACCAGTATATGCATGAGCAGCATGCAAACATCGATGTGTTTTTGTCGTACAATACAAAGCCTTTTCACAGCGACTAAAGTCCGGACTCAAGCGACGTTCCGCCTAGTCAGATTAAAAAACATTTTCGTGGTTTGGAATAGAAATAGAAAATTTTGATTTTTTTGTTCATCAAAGCTGCTTTTCAATCAAATTTAAATCTTATTAGCAAACATACCTCACGGTAGACTTCCGCAATGTTTTGAAAATTGAATGTGCCAGGCTTTTGTAAGCTCTTTAACGTTTCATACAAAAACAATTCAAAATTCTTAAAAGTATATTCTCGCATTTGGTATTTACTCAATGAGCCTCCTACTTCAAAGCCCAAATCGGCAACTGATTTATGATAATCATCAACGGCACGTTTAACAAGCACAGCCTCGTTTGACTTACACGAGCGAATTTGAAGACTCTTTAATTCTAATAAATGTTGAAATATTTTTCGTTCCATGTAGTAGCTTCATGAGTAAGAAAGGAAATGATGAAAAATTGAAATAAGAGATGTAAAATATATAAAGAATTATTTATTTACAGATGGAAGTGAAGAGATTAAGTTAATATTAAATTTAGTTCTTAGAAATCTCAAATGTTATAGAAGTAGGATCTAATTTTGGGATTTTCATACTGTTTTAGAGAGTTTTGGGATTATATGGTGCTTTTCAGGGATGCAACCCGTTTGGATATTTGACAAATTTGACACGTCCTACGTTTAGACATTAGCAGGATACGCTATTAAATCCATTTAAGCAAGGTACATTATTAAGTCATTTATACATGATATTCAGTGAAAATTAGGATTATAGTTTGGTCCTTTGACTCTCCTAGAATCCCTTAACTCACCAATTTCATATTGTATTTCTCAAGTCTTTCTTAACTTTCTTTAGGCACCTTAAAGCCTTTAAGAACGATTGAAAACCCCTAACGTTCTCTAAAATCCTTAAAATGGCATTTTATGCCTCCCTTTACCTTTCATAACCCTTTATAACCTAGACATAGACCTACTGAAGCTCCATTTAGTAAAGTCTTTAAGTTTGATTTTTTAAAGAGCATAAGAGCGCCCAAAGAATTCTTGGAACGAAGCAGTTGACAGTGACAGTGTAGCCAGCTTTCTCTAAGTCAACTGAAAGAGGCCATCAGCTAATCTGCACGACCAGCGAAGCAGAAGAATTTTTGAAAAATCTCTATTAGACCTTAATGTTTTCTAGTTTTCATGACAAAATTTTGAATTATTCTTTAGAAATCATGAAACCTAAAGAGACTCGAACAGACAGGGAACATGCTTAAGCAACATTGTTGATTCTCCATCTTATTGATCGGAGCTTGAATTTGACATTAATTTTAAATGGATTCAAGTCGAAGTGAGTCCTTATCCATCTCAATTTTTGTGAACATACTGGAGCATCAGAGTCGACTTCGAGGTATGTTATTGACTGATTATACTCAAAAGCACGCGTATTTAGATGAGTATACTTATTTATGAATCGCTTGAGATGGGCAGGCCATGTGAACAGACGACCACAGGATGCCCCAGTATATAGAGTAACCTTTGCAGACTTTATGGAAGACCGAAAATGTCCTGGATTAATTGTGTTGATAAGGACGCTAGAGTTCTCAATATCCCTAATTGGTAGAAAATTGAAAGATCATGAGCATGATTAACTAGTAAATTTAACACGGCTCTTGAACAGCATGCGCCTGAGTCTGTTAGGATATATACTTATTTCTGTCTAACTCTTAGAAGGAAGATGGGGTCTAAGAATGTCAATTCTTATTTATTTCTAACAAATAAAATCAAAACCTTTGATCTTAAAAACACAACAAGTCTGCCTATTAAAATAATGCCCAAGGACTATTATTGTCAATCAGCTTACTGATTCAAAATGGAAATCCCCCCACAGTAAACTTTTTATATTAAAAATCATTGCTTAAGAGCAAAGAAAATGGAAAATAGCATGAAAAATTTGAAATCATAAATTTATATATTTCCCATTCCATTGTACCAAAAAACTTTCTCTTCTTACTTCTTGCACAAACAGAAGTAATGAAAATATTTCTCATAAAATGGATGAATAATCACACATGTTAGAGGAAAAATTTAACAATTTTCAGATGAAGTCAATGGCATTGCCATAGTTAATCACATTTATGAGATTTATGGTTATAAATTTACACATTATTCACATTAAAATTCACTTCATCATTCCCATTCCTACTTCCGATTTCATTATTAAAATTTGTATATCTATGAATGAGAGACATGTCTTTACCGTCTTAAGTTCTTCTGTATAGATTGCGTTACGGTTGCCATGTTGACAGCATTTTTATCGCCTGGTTTTCTACCTTCAATGCGTGTGCTGCGCGGTCGATCTTCCGTAACGACAAAAGATCTACGTGGAATTCCTGTAACAGCTGATGAATGTAAGGAACGTGGTGCGGGTATTTTAGTACGATTTGAACGTGGACTTGGCTCAATGCCGGAATCTTGATCCTTTGTGTCATCGATTATTGTTATTACACGCTGTTTTGGAAGCTTTTCGGGTGACGATGAATCATCATAATATTGCTGTTCTGTATCATAATCCTCTTGACCTAGTTGTTGATATGATTCATCCATAGTCATTTCTTCAAATTCCTTTAACTTCTCATAAGCATCATCACCATCCTCTAAAACAGTAAAACTTGCTATAGACTCTGGCGTTTGACTTTTTGGACGGGGAATATTTTCAGGTGATTCATTCATGTCCGTGTCACCATCATTATCATCATTTGTTGAGTCAGGAAGGGTCTCGAATGCCTTTTCTGTCTCATTTGAAACACATTTAGCTTTATCATCAGTGAAAGGTTGTGACTCTACCTCAACAGGTGGCTCAGGCACAAGAATCTCTTCTTCTACCTTCTTTATATCATTTTCGCTGATTTTATCATTATTCTCATTGGCATCACCCTTAAAGCTAACTTTTTTACTACCCTCTGATGCCATTGTCACAATTACCGCCTCTTCTTTAATTGTTTCAGGTTCAGGGATCACAATGTCACTCTTATCGCGTTTCTCTATTGTATAAGTTGCATCAGTTGCCGCACCATCATCAATATCCGTTTGTTGCTGTATTGTTTCATGAATTTCAACCAATGTTGTTATCTGCTTAATTGTCTTATCATCCTCACTTGCATCATCAATGGATTTCTTTGAAATTGTATCAATTGGTGGCTGTTCCATATCGATTGAGACTTCGGGTGTCTTTGTTGTCTTATCAATCGATTTATTTTTATCATCTTGACTGCCTTTCTTTAATAATGGCTTTCCCGATGCCGGTCGTTTTTTATTCCCTGTTGTCTTTGTTGTTGCTTTTAAGTCATTCTTTCCTTTTGCTGATGATGCCTTATTGTCGCTCTTTTTAACACTCGACGATGAAATTTCAACTTTCTTTTTATTATCCCTCTTAACCCTTCCATGATCCTTATCATTATTCTCTTTACATTCAGATTCACTTCCTTTTTTATCAGAACTTTTACGTCCCTTCTTGTTACCGCCATTACTATTATCGCAATCTCTCGATTTACTTCGGACTTTTTTATAACAGCGATGTTTTCTCTTTACGTGACAACAACAGTCATTCTCATCATCATCATCATCATCATCGGAATTACTTCGTGAACTTTCACTACATGATGATTCTGTCGATATCGAACGTTGATGACGTTTTGACTTTTTACGACTAAGATCAGTTGTACTTTTGGAACGACTTATTTCACATGATTCATCAGCACGATGACATATAAACATTTCACTGCAACTACTTGTGCGTCTCTTGTGTGAACACTTACGGTGATGTTTACGATTACGATGACGACCTCGTGAACTTTCCGTATCAGTATCTGTTTCGGATGTACGTGAATTACGTCGACTACGACTTTCTTTCCGTTCATAAGTAACTTCAATTTCAGTAAATTTAAGGGGTTTAACTTCATCTAATTCTGGCAGTATTGTTTGTGTCTTACGACCCGACAATCTTAATTTATTTGCCGGAAGGCCTCCATGCATTTGAATATATTTGGCAGTTGAACGGAAGCCTTTTTGTAAGGCACAATCCAATGGGGTTTTAACAACATTTTTTGTATTACGATAAACAGCATTAACATCAGCTCCCATTTCAATTAACATTTTACACATATCAATTTTATCATTACCAGCTGCAATATGTAATATTGTACGTCCATCATTACTTGATGAATTCATATGATTTGGACGTTGTTGAAGAAGCCATTCGACAAGTTCAATACGTCCGGATGATGCAGCTTCATGAACTGGTAAATCACCGCGGGCATTTCTAAGCCATAAATTTGCTCCACGTGCATTTAAAATCTTTACCGTCTCGAATTGACCTTTTGCACAGCCGCAATGACCTGGAAAATTGAAAAATGTTTAAAGATGTAGCAATAAGTATGTGTCAATTTATTTGTATACCCGGTGACCTTCCCTTTCGATCTTGTCGATTCGGATCGGCACCCAAATCTAAAAGTTTAACTGTTGCGTCAGCATGACCCAATGTAACAGCATAAAATAATGCCGTACATCCATTTGAATCAATTGTATCGACTTGTGCACCACACAATTTAATTAATAGTTCAATACATTTTGTATGTCCTCTTGATGCTGCACAATGTAATGCTGTTAAACCATCTCTACAAGTAAAAAAAAAAAAAATATTATTTAAAATTCACAATGACATGTTTGCAAATTAGAATATAAAGTTATGTATGCATAATGAAATAACTAAAGTTCGAACTGATGATGATGATGATGGTAAACGATGGGGGAAATGGAAAATTAATTTGTAATTCAAATTTAATTGAATTTCAATTAGTTTTAAAATTTTTACATCTACATTCAGGTTGTTGGCAGAGAGTTTGAAGGTATTTGATGTCATTTTGTCTTCCTGTAACCTCAAGAGCATCCTCAAGTCTCTAAAAGTGCTAAAATCTCTCTAAAATTACCAACTTACTTATCAGCATTCTCAGCATAAGCACCGCCCTTAATCAAAGCTGTTATGGCATCATCAGAGCCTGCACTTGCTGCCCACATCAACGGCTGTCGTCCATCTTTGTCCTCAACATCAACCGAACATTTTGGATGTTTCAGGAGAATCCCAAGAATCTCAAGTGCCAACTTTGTTGATGTTTTATCATTTTTACCATCATATCCGCACATCTGTGCTGCATAATGAAGTGGTGTGGCACCATTATGATCTGGTATGGAAGCATCTGCACCGGACGCTAATAAAGTTCTTAAAATCTGTGCCTCGCCGCATACTAAAAAATGATAAAAGAGAAAGAATTTTTTTTGTGGTCATTAGGCTGAATGTAAGGTAGGAACGGACTTTAATGTTAAAATCATTACATCCAAAAAAGCCCCTTTAATGGGATTTTTAGTTTGAGTAATGGGAATAATTTTGATGCCTGCTTTTAAATTTAATGGAATATAAATCTGAGGCATTCACTCATCAGGCTGAGATGAAGATGGAAAATAGAGAAATAAAAAATAATTTTCATGTCCATCCCGTAACGTGATAAAATGTTATTTTAATGTACGATGTTATGTGAGATATTATATTAAGTACCTGTAGCCCAATGAACAACAGAATGTCCTTCATTATCTAGAGCATTAACATTGACTTTATTGGCCAATAAAAGATTTACAGTTTCCAATGTTCCTTGTATCACTGCCAAATGTATTGGTTTAAAGCCATCCTCGTCAGCTTGCTCCATCAAATGCGGTGCAGTCATGATAATTACTGCGGCTGGTAGTAAACTTTTTTGGCCCGTACAATAATGTAGAGTATTTTTATTACTCTTATCACGTTTCTGTATTGAGTTGGTCTATAGAAAAAGGAGTATACAAAATGGTAAATATCATGTATATGCTTTTGTCTGCTTGTTTATTTATATTTATATTGTGTACATATATTTATGATGATATTGATGCTTTCTAGATCATCATCTTTAAGTACACATCGATGGATATAACAAAAAAAAATCAAAACTTAGTGAGAGGAACACAATTTTTATTGAGAAGTTGCCTTCAAGTTATCCGTACGAAATAAGTAAGCAAAATGAAATGAGAAGCAAACAAACAAACAAACAATGGAATATAAGGAACATTTTTAGTAAAGCTAAGGCAACATTATAATATGTAACCCATAGAAACCAAACTGTCTGTCTCTTTCCTTCACTTCCTTTACTAGCTTTTTTGTTATGTTTTCATATGGATTTGTTGTCATAAGAATTTTATGAAAATATTATTATTTTGACTGGTTTGGATAATGGAATTCTTTTTTTTTCTTTCATATGGAACTGATGATTTCAAAGTTATTATAACTTCTAGCTGTTTTTCTTCCAGTCCGTGCTATTTTTGTCTTTGAAAATATTTACTTCCAATACTAAGATAAGCAATAAATAATTTTGTAATTGAGATTTAGGATTTGAAGTGGGCATTGGCGACATTTTGAATTTTTGAAAGAATCTTGAATTGCAACTGAATTGAAAGTCAAGATCTCACTCAAATATTACAAGTCGGGTAATTAAATAAAAATTCATCAACAGGCTGACGTCACTATATCATGTTGAAGAATTTAAATCAATTTTTCTAACAGGTTTGACGAAACTCTGACTTGATGGTAGATTCGGTTTAAACCCAGCTTCAGACCGATGTGAGTGACTCAATTTTAAACCGGAAGTGGCATCAAATCAGGATAATATCTCATTTTTGATCAATTACCCGATTTGTTTTGTTCAGGTCAAATCCATAAATTCCATAAAGTTAATTATTAAATTGAGTTCCTGCTGAAAAAGGATGCGAACCCTATCTAGCGGCATTAATAATGTTAGGAGCAGTAAATTAACTTTTACTGAGCGTCGTAAAAATGGTAGTCAGCTATGGAGATGTACCCCGCAAAGAACATTGTGTAAAAATGACAAAAAGTTAAGGCTTTCAGACTGGCTTAACTCAAGTTTAAAGCCAGATTTCATAGTATCTGGTCTTGAACCAGAGTCATGTCGACCTAGTGCCAAATTTTTGAGTACTATCTTCGGTTCTATCTTGAGTATTATACTATTTTGAGGGAAGGGTGACCCTTCAAGGATCGATCTGTAGTTTGTTGGTAATTAGCTAGTTTTCGATATACCAATTAATGATTGCCACTCAACTTGAATCGTGTTGATGATTATTTTAACTATTGGGCAGATGTGACGACCAGGGACGTATTCAAGGGGATAAGGTTTGTGGCTGAAACCTCCTCTTTTTGGAAAAAATTCAAATTTCTAGGATTTTTCATTAAAAATTTTAATTTTTGCTATCTACACGTAGCTGTCTCTCGGCAAAGTCTCAAAATGTCCCGATATTTTCCAAATGGTCTCGATATTTTGTGAAAATCTGTTCACCCTAGCTCCGAAGTATCAATCATAGATTAAAGTGACACCGCCTTACTGACATGTAAATTTGGAAGTGATTTATCAAATATGAGTTAATCTATAAATTGCGATTCAGGTCCATTTTTTCTGCAAATTTTTCAACAGTTACACTCTCAATTACCCATTCACAACTCACACTTCCCAAGTAAAAATGAAAAAATCCAAAAGAAGCAAAAAAAATGAAGGAACAACCAAAACATTGTTTACCGCTTCTTGTTTATACAACCCAAACAGGAATGTAAATTTTGTGATTCTTGTCCCTTTTTTTGCTCTTAATATCTCCATCTTCCTCTCTATTCCAATGTGAATTTGCCTTTTTCTCACACAATTTACTTCCACTATACATAAATCCGCAGACAGTAACTGGTATAATGTAAACTTTTTTTTTTTTTTTTTGAAAAAATGAGAGTAAATTACTTTTCAGTCTAGAGGGGATTTAAACACAAGAAAATGAAGAAAAGTAGAAAACTTTGATAAATAATTGATTTTGTGGTGCTAATGAAAAGTTTTCATTAAAAATTATTGTTAACTTTGTGGTTTTGTGTTTCCTTATTTCCACTCGGAATTTACCGAAAAAATTATCCATTCTTATCTCTTTTGTGTATAGTAAATAGAATCAATGAAGAAAGGAAAAAGTTAAATTAATTTAATAATCGTGAGATCGCGTTTTGCGAGTAGAAAAAAATTTATTAAATATTTAGAAAGGAAGATTTGAGCTTGGAGATTAGGTATTAAGAAGATTTAACCCCTTTTGTTTTATTTTGATTTATAACTTTTTTGAATGAAAGTTTATTTAGATTAAATTGATAAGTCTAATTTGGAAATTTGTTTAATATAAGAAAATTTCATACAAAATTTCTATTTTCAATCAGAATTTGAGGCATTTTTTGAGACATGTAACAAGAAGAAATAAAAGTTTTAGAAGTGAATTAAGGCTGGTTTGATTTTCTGTGTAGAATTCAATAGGGATGTGCTCATTTTAATTAACAAAAAATTATTACTGTATCTTCATACTTTATCAAATTAGCTTATTTGTCGTACTCGCTAACAAAATACGTAGAATTACTGAAAATTGGAACCTTGATCTACTTTATTCTGCCCTCAGGCCGATTTAGTTGAAACTGCCTGGATTTTCGAGTCAGAGTCTACACTGTGTGCCTTGGATTTCAATACTCCGAAAAACATCTTTAGGTCGTTTTTCAAATGTTTTTGCATAAAATTCAAAAATTTAAAAGTTGTAACAAATTTCGTTAGAAAATTAGTGTGGTTTTTGAATTTTTTTATCAAAATCAGGGATTTATCCAACCCTTTTCCCAGTTTCTGCTTTGTCCTCGAATTCCTCTTTAAATGCTTATTTCTTCGACCAAATAAAACTTGTGGTATCAAAATTCATGAATGTGTTATTTGACCCTTCAGAGCACTTTTACTAATGATGTCCGTCAAAAATTGTTGAAATTTTACACAGCTCCATTGATCTCAATTGAGACGTTAAATGTGAATGACTTCTTCAAAGTAGAAGTCAATTGGAAATAATCATTCTCAAAATTTTCCACAAAATCCAAAAATTGACAATTTTTTAGTGTTCGTTCAATATTAAGGTTTGTTGAACATCAGAATGCGGTTCTTGAACGAACTTAACAAATTTTCTCAAAATTTCTCATTTTTGACTAGAGAAGGTCCAAAAAATTACTCAAATTACGAGAAATTTATTTGAGATTTTGCCATCTTCATGTTCAATCAGAATGATGCAGACTTGTTCAATATAGTGTGTATTGAAAAAATTCGACTAAGGTGTGCCTTGATACAAAAGAACTATCCACCACTGATTTAAATCAAAAGTCGAATTTGTGTCATGCATACTTAACATGGGTACCTTAAATACTGCAAAAATTCTCTATTTTTCAACACAAATAGCACAAATCGGTTAATCAATAAAATATCCGAACCTCAGACGCCGGTCTTTGATTTGATTCCGGAATCAGTACAAAATTCTCATCCTTTAATCAAATTTTCTGATTTTTAGATTAAATAATTCTTTTGTTTACCGAAGTAAGATTCTCATTCAAACTGAAAACATTGACCCGACTGAGAATTTTCTAAGATAACAAGAAGCATAATAAAATTGATGGCAACTTAAAACTTTCTCACAGACTTTGTTGAAATATGAGAATTTGGTCCCCATAAAATAAAGGTAAAAAATAAATGAGAAGGAAGAATTTAATGGGAAATTTTTTCAATTTTCTTCTAATTCCATTTCTCATTAATTAATATTTCATTAGGAAAATAAAGTTAATTAAATGTGCGGTAAAAAAAATATTTTCATTTTAAATATAAAAATTGTTCAAAAGGGTATCGCGGTATATAATTACATTTGTATCATTTGGTATTAATTTAGCAATAAAAATACAATTTTGAATTTTTTTACTTAATTAAATTAAATTGATATTATTGAAAAAAAAAGTTGTTTTTCTTTAAATTTCAGCTGTTATTTAGTTTAAAAAATTGAATAATCAATTCCAATTGTTTATGAAGGTAAATAAAGTGAATATTTTATAAATTTTAATCTAAAAACAGTTTGAATGTCAAGAAAAACAATTGAATAATAAATTTTGTTTAGAATTATAATAATTAGGATTTTTGAAATATAAAACTTGGTAGTTAATTGTGATAAATAGTTACTAAATACTCAAATAAGCAAATAATAACAACTATAACTATGGAAACTAATTCTGCCGGTATTTTTAATAAATTATTGTTTAATTTCGTAATAATATGATAAATTATTGCAAAAACTATTGTCTGTTTTAATTATGTTTGCTTTTAATTTTAAATTGTTTAAATGTTCTGCTAAAAAAATTGAATAAAGTTCTAGGGAACGTTCAATTATTGTGGTACAGATTAACGAATGTTTTTTAAAATTGACAATGGAATTCTCGTAATTTTAGTTTTTCAAATGGAATGTACCCTAAACAGCACAACGATTTTGTTAGTACCGCTTATTGAACTTGACTGCTGATTTCGACCAATTTTTAAGCTATATAATGCGGTTCGCAATATTTTTCAGCACGTGTAGGATACCCACCTTTGTTGATAAGTGAATTCAAATAAAATTTTGGAGATTTGTATAATAATTCGTATTAGATTCATGCCCATTCATGCATGTTACATGTGTATTGAACCCTATTTTAATTATTAGTAATTAATTCAATAATATCAGCATTAATTTTGTTAATTATTTATCAATAATTATTCGAAATAAAAAATTATTTTAATAAATCAAACTTAATCATGATTATGGAGCAGTTCATTTATTACGTTGCACTCAAAAAAGTTTTTTTAAGCCATCCCTCCTCCCATTGCCGCAGCAAATTGTCTATGAAAAAAAATTTGAATTATATAAAGCGTAAAAAAATCTCTAAACAAGAATATCCAACCCTAAGAGCGTTAGGGTTAATAAGTAAATGTGGCCTTTATACCAGAGATCGAAGTCACTAAGGTCGGCGGCAAATTAGCGCAAAAACACAAGACGGAGATATGACCAAAAATCCAATCTTAAATAATTCAACCTGACTCTACCTGAGGCCTGTTTTCATCAAATCTGGAATAAGGCTAAAATAACTCTAGCTTGAAGTTGGATTAGCAATCACTAAAGAAACTTTGCTATTTTTGACTTCGTTTGCTCTTAGAGGAAATCGATTTTTTAGATATAAACAATAAATATGATCGAATTAATAACAGCCTCTCATATTATAACATTGTAAAACGAGAGTTACAAATGAAAAAGGCCCCACCATGAAGTTTTTAAGGCTTTGTTGTTTTTAAGGCGGCTTCTATTTGGAAGGATTAGAGTGGTGAGCCAGGTTTTCCAAACTATTAGCTGTATCGGCGGTATTTGAATGAAAAACAGGGGTATTCGGATAAAGCTTTAAAAATTCACTCTACAAAATGTTACTGCTTTGTGCGTGTTGAAAGCACCAATTGTAGAATCACTTCCCATCACTCCAAAAAGCTTTTTTAATCAAATTTTATAAATTACAAAAACTCCTTCACTTTATATTAACAATTTGTCCTCAACCATCACATTCTCATCAAAAAAATAAGTTTAAATATCAACAAGAATTCATACTAATCAAGGCACAAGTAAAAGTCTTTGAGTGAGCATATATTATATATGCCTGACATCTAAACTTATGAAACAAACATTTTACAAGTATACACAACTTATCTGACATGAGATTGTATGATGTGATAAATCTGAGACATTTATTACGCATCATATTTGAATATGTGACATACACGGAAGATTGTTTACACATGAAAGGACATGATAAATTTTAATTTCTTATATGGCATGTAACTTGGGTGTCTAGATATGTTGTGACATTCTGATGATAAGTTCTGTCATCATAAAATAATTTTACAGGAATAAGGAATGTTTGCATGCTGTACATCTAAGTATTTAGGCACCCCATGATTCGACCCTATTGAATCCACTTTCCTATCTATATCAAAAAATCAGTAACTAGCCAGCAACAACATCATCATCATCAGCACAATTTAGAATCCCTTTTTTGTCTACTCTTGTTATGCTGTTCATCGCTGATAACATTCATGGCACATTGATGATAATCTGAAACTCATCAAGATATTCAATGGCTTGCATCAGTAAAAGCTTCATGCAACAGAATTCTTTCTCTGCTTTTTTTTTGTGTGTGTGCCATGGATGGTAAACAATAAACGCTTTATGATGCTGACGTTATCGCTGTTAGGTCATCAAGAGTTGAACATGTCGTGGCATAATGATTCTTTGTGTGTTTATTTTTATAAAGGAGAGCAGCAGCAGCAGCAGCACAAAAAAAAAGTTCTACCATCCAATCTACTTCACTATTTGACACGATGTATGTAATGTACATAAAATGTTAAGCGACTACACACAATAGCATCGTTGCTGCTCGCTCTATCTGATGATTTGAATGGTTGAGAATTGAAAGTATTTTAACGAGGTGCGACGATGGATATAGTATGTGAATTTTTAAATAACCTTTAAAGTGCAATGGACTGTTGCAGGAATTTGGGGCAATGATTGAGATGTTTGACCTTTGAGTGTTGCATGTCAAAGAGATTGACGGAGAAATATTTGATATTGGTAATTGACAACTTACTTACTTACTTCGCTGGTCGTACAGATCAATTGTGATCCATGACCTCTCACAGGAGTCTCCTGAAGCTGGCTCTATCGCTGGCTTCCACTTGCCAATTTCAAATACCAAGTGCAAATCGACTTGGTAATTGACAAAGGGGAGCCAAAGATTGTGGTAGTTTAATACGTCAACTGAGAAAAGCTATGGACCACAGATGACCTGTAGGATCAGCAAAGTAAGTAAGTAAATCAAAGAGATGCGACTGGAAGATTTGTACAGCAAAAACAGTTCACTGGGACACCGCATGGATCAGCAAAGTAAGTAAGTAAATCAAAGAGATGCGACTGGAAGATTTGTACAGCATAGCCTGTTCGCAAAGGCACCTTTGGATCGTAATGTTAACGACAATATGCGAGGTTGCCATGACGGCAAAGTATAGGCTAATTTTGACCTCATTTCAAGGTGGAAAGTGCAGTTAGCCATGATGTGGTGCTTGGGACAGCATTCACTGTTTAAGGGAACATGAATTGAGAACCTAATAGACTTTAAATTCAAATTCAGGTGCCAAAGCTTCTAGATTGACTATAGCTACAAAAACCCCCGATCCCATCCTGCCACCTTCATTACTGAAACGCAGAAAATTCAATTTTCTGTCCTGTCAAAAAAGCTGAAATATGAAAATTAAATCAATGATGAAAACAGCGACATTGTAATACCAAAAAAAATTTGCATATTCTTTCACTTTTCCACCACTCATCGCATTTCATCATCATCATCATCATCATCGTCATTAACATCAACGCCGCCATGATTTTTAAAAGCAAACCAGGAGGATAAAAAAAGAAGCAAAAGTCCCTGAACGCATTATTACGTTAATTAAGATTTTTCATGCTCTAGGATATTTATATCGCTTTTTTTCTCATTGAATAAATTTTCGACTTTTTCTCTCTCTCTTCTTTTTTTGGTATTATTTTCACGCTCGTTTTCATTTTGAAATTCGAATTGCTTTCAATATTTCCATTCATTATCCTACTCTTTAATTCATTCATTCCATTACACACATTTATATTTTCACTAGGTTTTTCATTTAGGATTTTTCTTTCTTTTCATTACGATTCATTTTTGAGCTGCTTTTAATTTCAAAGGGTAGGTATGTATGCATATTATACTGAGACAGAGTTGTGGCGTACTTCGGGACTGTAATTTGTTTAATACAGAATTGGAAATTGGCCAACAGCAATCGACAAAAGTTCGCTATATATTAACTACCATCGATTGCTGTCGTTTTTATGTAACCGATCCCTTTTGATTGCAAGTATTATCGTCCGCTAGTGGACTTCAATGAAACCGCCACTATGTGGGTGGAAATTTATATGAATTTGGATGGTTCCATATTATATGAATGGTCTCTTCCTTTTGAATACTAGAGATAGTAATCTTGTTCTTAACCCAACATTGCAAGTGTTTCGGATCCCCTAAAAATTGTAAGGCTAAAGGACGTAGTACAATAGTGGAACATCGCATTGCCTCCAGCTTATAAGGCTGGACTCTTTAAGCATTATTTATAATCCAGAATTACACAGCTATAGGGAGGAGACAGAGAATTTTCGTGGTTCTATCAATTGAACCTAAGATTATTTTTCCAATATTTAAAGTGGGTTTTGTAATCTATGAATAGTCCGAGTGGCTCGATACTGTATGCTTAGTACTCGGGTACTAAATTATTGCAAAATCTACTCTTCGATCCCATCCTTTAAATCATAGGTAGTGGATACGCGGCTCTATAGTCTCCCTTTCTTAGAATACACTCAATAGTTTTTTGAGACGAGTGCTTATTTTACCAGCTAAAAGCTGTATCTACTGCTTCCAGATATCTGACGCACATTCACTCATTACAAAATTTGTCACAAAATGCCCTGATGCAGCTCTAGATCTAAATTATCTGAATTGCTAAATAGTGATTTAATTTATCGCGAGACTGTCTATGATAAGGTGTGAATACATCCGCCTCGAGTTTCTACCTCCTACTTTCATTATACAAATGAACTTATAATTTGCTTATAATATCTAAATATAGACTTAAATAAAATTACGAGTCTAGAAATTTAGGTTAACTAATAAACCATCTCCTTTTTTACTTTTCCTTCTTGCTTGATTACTGTTGCTGTTGACCTTCCAACTTGTGGCAACAATGTCCATGTTATAATAAATGTAATTAAATTTTCTCTCACTTTTTTTCATATTTCATTGTTATTATTTTCACATTCTTTTCATTTGTTCTTTATGATGATGATGAGGTGGTCGATGAAAAATGGACAAAAGAAACTTTTTGCCTTGTTGCCGTTTTGTGGACCTGTGACTTTGAAAATGAATTTTTTGTGGTAATTTTATTTCCATTTTTTCTTAATGATAATGAGAAAATTAATGAAGTATAAAGCCTTCGTCGGTTCACTTAACGCTGTAATGTGGGCATTACATTTGCAGTGTTAATGTAACCAATTGTTGATTCTATTTTTGGATACAGAAAAGTATTTTGGATTTCTAAGTTTTAATTAATATTTTGTGCTAAAAATAGCATCTAAGAATAAATTCATTATTCTGCTCTGTGAGCTGAATATGCGGCTTATTTTCATCAAAAGTCTAGTTAGACAGTATCTAATCGAAATAGACAAGGGTTTTGGTTATTGTGGTGTATGAGCTGAGTGAACTTATGTGGGTATCGAGCCATATATATATGCGAATCTGTCAGAGCTGTCAAAGTAAGGCCAGTGTAGCCGAATGATTTGACAACAGACAAGAAATTTGTTATTCTTTGTGAATAGCGTTGGTTGTATTCTCATCAGAGATCAATTTCTCAATCATTATATAGAATCCGATCAATATGACCAAGATGGACATTTCATTCATGAGTATGTTCACAAACCCTTGGGTGCAAAGGCGTCATGGTGCTCCAAAAGCAACATGGCGTAGGACGAAAATGAAGGAATGCCAATTTTATGTCAAAAATTGAGAATTTGTTCAAACTTAGCGATTCGGTTAACAATAAAGTCAGATGGAAAGCCATTTGCCAAGCAACCTAGGCTCCAAGTCGGAACATGATTCCAGTTAGTAAGTAAAGTATTCTCACATAATTGGACGTTCTCATTCATATCCCCTAACATACAAAGAGCATGCTTTCGTGATAGAGAAATACCATTGCGGTATCTCAAAGCAGTCTATTTGCCTACAAGAGCTTGATTGAACCATTCTCATGATAACGCCCACTAAGGTATTCATTCTCTATTAGAGCTGATTTTTGAGATTCAGGAAGGTAACACGCAACCTAAATTAAATGGTTTTACTAAAGTTGTTGATTAAGCAATAAGAAGGTTCAATGATTGCAGATTATATCACTCAATACTTTGTAAACAGACTACGTGAACACAAGAATCTCAACCGAGCTACACAGCGTGTTTGGTGCAACATGGCGTAGGACGATGATGAAGGAATGTCAGATAAATGTCCAAAGTGAGAATTTGTTCAAGCTTTGTGATTTGGCCAGCAGATCGAAGGAATTTTGTAGCAACCTAGGCTCTAATTTGGAGAATGGTTCCTGTAAGTAAGTTAGTACAGCGTGTTTTATAGGACATCGTTGCGTCGCCATGAAAATGGGGATAAAATGCAAAGTCGTCCTGATGGAACCAAGCGAGAAATGAGATTCGCCATTTTGTGCCGCTCGGATCATAAAATTTGTTTATTTCATGATTTTATCCACAATAATTCAAGTACGTCATTGATAATAGAAACTCGATAATTTTAATAAAACCCACGTCAAGTAAATTGATGAAATTAATACATTTCCTAAAATCAGATATCTATTAAATAAGAAATTCAAGTCGTGGGAAATTTTCAAACATTTCTAAACAGTCATCCATGCCATTTTAACATTCGACAGTCGATGATTCTCAAGCATCTAAAAATAATATAGACACAAAATCTTGATGGAATTTTTTAGTCGTTCTTGACGTCATTCACTTGTGAAGCTGCTGATGGAATTTTTTTTGTTGTTCCTTAAAATTAATTAGAAGTAGAAGAAGCAGTAAAGGCATTCAAGTATAAAGTTTTCATCACAAAAATCTCTCATCCTTAAAATAATGAATTAATTTTGAACGTATAAAAAATTCTATGGCACGAACAGCTTCTTTTTTGCTATATGAAGGTGTTGAGGCAACATTCAAAGCTTTACTTTGGGTTTACTTTTAAATTTAACAAACAACTTGATATTAATCATCAAGAAGCAATTCTTGAGCAGTTATAGAAATCTCATTAATTTTAATTAAATAACTTCTTATTGTTGAATTTTTAAAGGAGTTATGGGTAGGAATAAGCTAATTTTTTGTGTTTTACATGAGAAATTATCGAGTTTTACAATGTTTTATTGATTAGATCTGGTCACTGGCATGATAGGTATGAATGTGGAGTAGCTATTTGTATGTCAGATTTAAGGGTTTATCCGAATAGCCACATAATCAACACAAATTAATTAGTTGATTGATCAACAATCCAAACTCAGACAGACATGACTCTGACTTAGTCGCACATTCGGTTCAAGTCCGTCACCATAACAGACTCAAGCTGATCTGGCCTGACGTCGGATTGTGAGCAGATTAACCGACTTGTGCTATTCGGATTAGTTTCCTAATACTCGGCTTTCAAAAGCTTCCCAAGCGGCACAATGCAGCAAATTTTTGTGGTACCTGAAAATTATCCCATAGGTCGGGATAAATATTTTTTGGGGATTTTTGGGGTACCAGACAAATTAATTAATTAGTAATTTTCACTATGAAACTGAGTCCCAATCAGCTGTGTAACTTAGTGTCTTACCGTTAACACGACGATGTAGCGTCTTCCTAGCCTTGGGCGTATACAAAATTTCATGAGGAAGATAAGGAGGTTGACATGTTTTGGTATGGATCGACACAATTAAGGAATGAATTGTAGTGTTTAGGATTTTTAAGTAAAACTCTAGCAAAAAAACGAGGATGACCACCTCTGACTTAAGCCCCTCCTGCTTATTATTCCGATTATTCCCCAGTACCTAGCAATTACGTCGACTTGTCCGGACTTTCAGTTGCCCCCAAACTCAAATTATCAATTGATATAGAAATGGCTTGATACATATGCTCAGAAATACGACAATCTAATAAAAATCAACCCTCTCTTTAGATACATACCTGCAGTAATCCTTTAAAAATCCCACAAAAAAACAACTCTCAACCTTGAAATCCTTAAAATGCGTTTTCACTCTCGATTATTTTATTCCAATTCCATAACTTTAGCATGCACATTACGTGTAAATGCCCTATATTGATATTGACGGTCTAAAATATTTTATTCTCTCTATAGAACAAGAATATTTTCTTGAATTTTTTTTTCTGTTTATATTCTCGACATGTAGCACGCGTGCTTTTCATATATGTACAAGTTGGGGTAAATTCACATCTACATTCGCATTAACAAACGTGGTATTTTTTCGGCTATGTATGCTCATGTATATTATTTATAAGGTTTTGTATATTGACGATATACATATGTGAGTATAGGAATTGTAATATCCATGACCCATTTTTTAACGCCTATCGCCTCTGTTACTTAATACATAACATCTACATTTATAAAAGTTCGCACGTTTCTTTGTTTACATGTCTCTCATCCCTTTCCTTCTATCAGACCCCATCCTACGTGTTATTCCCATTTGATTTCTATCTAAACAACATCCAATCTGATAACACATTGGAAAATGGATAATTGACAGATAAATGTTTACATTTCAAAAATGTGAGTGAGTGAGTGAGAGAGAGAAAAAGATTGAGAATTATAAGCTTGTTCGTGAGGATTTCAAATTACATGTGGATGGACACAATAATGTGTTTTTCTTTCTTTTTTTGCCTTTAGGGTGGATGATTTGATCTTTGGGTTGTTTTTATGTATTGATTATTGTACCTTTAGGTGGAATTTAATAGACTTTTTAGACGTGTTACTTGACTCTTGTAATGAGGTATGAAGAGTTTATCTTCCTGAAAAGCAATAATCTGTTAACTTATCAAAAATCCGGTTCTGTAGGAGTCACAATTGCTGTAGGATTCGGTTAAAATTGGTCTAATGCCAGAATCATTCTAGCCTGGTGTCAAACTTTAAATCGATTAGCCGACTTTTTTGAATCATTTGCTGTGGAAACACAGCTCACAGCCTCTCTTTGTAGGTAAGTGACAGACAATAAGTTGACACTAGAGTAATCAAAATAGTGGTTCTGATCTTACTATGAACTGAAGGTCAACTGAGGAGTGCAGAGGTCTGATGAAGCAGCTTCACTCGTTAAACAATCATTAGCCGCGAATCAAAATAATGCAATCCGGGATCTGATTCTGAAAAGTAGAGATAGTACCGAGTGGTAGCACGGAGCTTTTTGAAAATTTTAAGTAACCACCTTAGCGGGCAAAGAGCGTGTACTCTAGATCACATCAAGCTGAAAGTGACGCTCGCTGGAATGCTCAACTAGCATATTTATGCAAAACAAGCTCTCGAGAGCATGCTTTTTGCCTATTAGACTCAAGCTAAAAACCAATATTCACAGGTGTCAGGATAGAATTCAAATCCATCTTCTTCTTCATGATACTTATCCCAATAATACAAATCAGTTAATCGATCCAAAATTCATCATGGAACCGAATCCAGCACTTTGTCTCAGTCATGACAACCTGGTGCTGGATTTTGGATCGATTAACCAACTTGTGCTATTCATGTTAGTATTGTGAACTTTTCAAGTTCCGAAAGTGAAGGCTGCTGGTTTACAATTTTGATTCATGATTTTATTACAAAGGATTACGTCGTGGGATAGGATTGAGCGTGTGGGTTCTAAAATGTCTAATTTTAGCATTAAACAATTTCCATACCTCCCCAAAATGGACTTTAATCAACTATAAATATACTGAAAATTACAATAACATCATATGTAGGAATCTCATCTTAATAACCTCCAAATTACCCCAAATACGTCATATACAAAGATTCTTATACATTAGTACAGCTCGAGATCATAAATACCTAAAAATAAGTTGTTCCACCTACGCTATGCATTAAGCCCTAGGCTTAAATGGACATTAATCATATTTTCATATATTTTTATCATACAATTTTTCTGTAGACAAGTCATGCCATAAACTGATTTACGTGTCTACGCTTATGCTTATGTGAATAGATTTTCTTATTTTTTACATTTATGGCTCTAAATACGCACAGCACATATGTATAAATGCACACTTACTAATGTTACCTGCGAGCGTACTTCCTTCACAATTTTGTCAGCTAATCCTTGTTGACACGCATACATGAGACCCGTGCAACCACCTCGAAGGCGATTACAATCTTTTGACTTTGTAACACCGTTGATTGGTGATAATTTGACATTTTTTCTCAATCCTTGATTCAAGTCCATTGCGTTTTATCAGCATGATTTGTGTCCGATACTCTCGTTGGACGTGCACATTCACACATAAATTTTAACTTGCTATATATTTTTCAATTTTTTTTTTTCATTTGCTTTTTTTTAAATAATTTATATAAAAAATTGCAATTTTTTTTAGCTCGTATTTTGCTTACTTAAATTATGCAGAAATGAGATTGAATTTATGCAACTGACTTTAAATGAATATTTATTTATAATATTAAGTCACTAGTGCTACTGCTGCTGCTGCTGTTGCTTGTGGTAGTTTGTTTATGTTTATGCTTGTTCTGGTTTTTAGAGTCAGTTGTTGATATCAGTTTTTGAATTTGTTTGGGGTAAAATGAGATGCAGTTTGATCGGGAGATTGTTTTTAACAAGTTTTAAAGTTTCTTGTGATTTCAGCATTTGTTTTCCTAGAACAGACAAGGACCATGTTCATGAGTATGCTCACAATATTGATAATGAGAAGCTCAATTATATTGAGTTTATGAGCACGCTCAGTCAGGTGAGGATGCTCACTATCTGTTAGGGTTTATAATTGAAAAGCCTAATATCTCACTATTGGCACTACTTTGACAAACCCTACTTGAGCTACACAACGAAACCAATCACATTTTTTAGTCGTTATGGTTCCATAGGAGCAATTTCACGTCTTACTGTTAACACGACGACGGATTGTTGCTCTAGCAAACACGTTGTGCTGATTGGAGTCAAATCTTTGGATTCTTCTGATTAAAAGTATCATAATTCATCCAGATTTACATGCAATTATGTAGTTTAAACCAAGAGTTGGCAGTACTCCAATGTCCGGACTCCATAAAGTCCGGACTTGTCGGACTTTCGGAGTCCGGACTCCAAAGTCCTGCCAACTCTGGTTTAAACCTAAATTGTCATAGATCAGATGTCAAGGACATGAAACCCAATTTTGATATAATTCGCCTGGACTACATAAGCTTAGCTTTGGTCAAACCAGTTTCAATTGTTTATGAGTCTGAAAGTAATCTGAGCAAAATAAGATCTTGGCTGGACCAGATTTGATTCTTAATGAACTAGTCACCCTTGAAGTACAAGGCTTAGAAATAGCCAAAAATCTGATTACCAGACTGACTTGACTCTAGCTTGAGGCCTCTCGAGGGTCTCGATGAGGATTAGATGAGAAACTTCATCGAATCTGGCCTGTAGCCAGAGTAACGCTGGTCTGGAGTCGAATTATCAGTTTTTACTTTCCGTTGTGCCTTCTGGGATGACGGATTTCATCGAATTTGACTTTAAGCCAGAGTCACACTTGCCTACGTTTGAATTATCGGTCACTACTTCCCCATGTGCCTCCCGGGTCATTTTAACTTGGCTATTTCACTTTAAATTGTAGTATGCAAACTAAAATACTTTTACAATTGAATAAATTGCAGTCACAAAATGAACAAAATTCAATAAAAAAATGAAAAATAATATTGTGATAAAAATTTACAAACATATCAAATTGCATCAAAAGTTTTCATCACACACACCCCCACAACAAACTATACGCTATAGTCTTCAAAATTCAATTGCAAGTTTTTTCCAACTCATTTTTCTCCTCTTTTCTATCTGTCGATATATCGTGTCAATCACTGTGCATAGTTTATCGAAGAACAAGAGTAAAAAATGCGGAGAACGTTGAGCTGGCAATAAGAATATGCTCATGAAAGAAGCGAATGGAGAGAAAAAAAAAGAAAAAGTTTAACGCTACAAACTTTTACTAACCCAATTTGAATAAATTTGCAATCAATAACGATTTAACATAGATTTTTTTCGCCATCAACTTTATCCACTAAGCTATGCACTGCTGATTGCACTAACTTTTTCACATCACTTCACTTCTGGAATGTGTAAATAGCTCGTAAATAAATTAAACTCAATGCATGCATGCAGATGATGGAAGGGGAATAGGGAGAGAGTCCCCCTTTCCTCTTATATCAAAATGGATAAAGTTAGACATTGTCAGTTTTTTGCCGACATATCGTCGTTTATGCATTTACTTTATATGCGCATCACACAATTTTGAATTTCAATAAAAATATTTTCTTCAATTCCTCTTTTTTGTTGCTGTAGCTTGTTTGTTTGTTTGCACACTTTGGAGTGTAATTTGCCGTAGGATTTTGATATTCATGAGGAGTTTTTTTGGTACTTGGGTGGCATGCTTAATTACGAAAATGAATTTTAATAATTTTTGGCTTTTAGGATTAATGGGAGAAAATGAGGCAGAGGATGTTCTCGCAAGGATGTAGGAGATAGATTATAGAATATTAATCATATAAACGGAATTATGGAAATGCGGTGATGGTTTAAAGCATCTTTTATTGAAATTTGATGTGTTGATCTACATAACAGAAAAAGTATCAATTCTGAATAAAAAATCCCGAGTGGGACCCGAACTCACGTTCTACAATTTCCGGTGGCATGCTCCTATCATTGAGATATCGGGGGACTATTCAACTATATCCCAAAGTGTCATACATATGTATATAAATTGTACATCTACTGTATCCCAATTTAGTCTTGTATTCCCAATGATATCCCGTTGATAGGCCATTACAGGAATCACATTCCAATAGGATGTATGAAATGCGTTGTGTATTGACTATCTGATGCCGTCATAGAGATTGATACAGTTTGATTCTATTATTATGATGCCTAAACACCCAATTAAAGATGCTTTTGCTCATCTCATTGGCACATTTGCTTTCATTAAGCTCTGATATCCCTAACAAAGACTTTGAGCTCTCTCATCTAAATGAGGGTACATATAAGCATGATCCTTGTCAGTTCGAGTATGTTTCAAAATTTTTAAATTTTTGATGTTCAAAATTTGTCAAAAATTCCAATATTTGTATGGAGTTTTGGACTTTTTGAAAAATCGGGACATTTTGAGGCTTTGTCGGGACACAGCAGCAAGGTAGAAAAGTACAGCAGCGTCTCAGCAAAAATACAGCAGAGTAACCTAATTTTGATGGCAAAAGAGCAGCTGAGGGCTGTCAAAGGATTCTTGGAAGGAGAATATTGATGGAGATTATATAGCACTTGGTATTGGCAATTGGCAACCAGCGATAGAGCGATTTTAATACACCAACTGAGAGAGGTCATGGATCACAACTGATCTGTACGACCAGCGAAGTAAGTAAGTAAGACTTTTACTGTTCATTTGACCATCAACACCACATGAAACATCCGACCTACTAAAGCAGCAAACAATCACAGAAACATGTAACAATAAGCACCAAATAAAATTCTATAAATCTTAAAGATTTTCATCAAATTCTGCCCCAAAAAATGAAGGTCATTTAATAAATTTTATATTCCTTACACAATAAATTGACACGGTAATTTTAGGAAAATTTTCTACATTTCATACTAATGTCGGGGGTTTATGATCATAGTAAAATGTAGTACTACATTCTTGCCGTAAAATTTACAAGGTTAAGATTTTATTAGTTATGAAAATTCACGTATTTTATAAGCTTATGTGTATGGCGTTAATTTTAATCAGCAAGGCTGTTGTAGACATTTCTTACTCAAAGCTATGTTGAAATTAAAATTCTTAGAAAATCCTCAGCCTGAGCAGCACAATGTGATTGATAGGGTACTGCTAAGTTAACTTATTGACGGTCCCAAGGCATAGTGCAGAACAAACTGAGAGCAACGCTCACAAGCATGCTTATTCAGTACATTTTAGGTGACCAAGCACTCAAGAGCATGCATTTTATGCCTGTTAGAGGTTTAAATGTCAAGTGACTCTGACGGTAGCATTAAAGCGGATTTCAACTCATTTTATAGAGACAAATGTGATTTTTCGTACTATGCAGCTCGGGCAAGACTGTTTGTTGTCTTTAATTATTAATATTTTCATCTGTTTTGACTGTAAGATTATCCATAGGCACTAATTAGCTAAAGGCTAAAGAGTAAAATTCCTTCATAATTCTTGATACTTTTGATGGTTCAGGACAGGGTTGTTAAAAACAGAATCTGGTGTTTTTTGAAAATTTCACATGTAAAAATGAGTGGATATGTGTGAAAAATGTGTGAATTTTGACATATATCCATTCATATCCACACATTTTTCCCTGTCCACACATGAAATATGTGACATATGTATACACATTCTGTAAAACAGGATATGTTTTAACAACCCTGGTTCAAGGTCCTTAAATCATGATTTCTGACTAATAATTCCTGATTCTGACTAATTCCTTCAAAGTAAAAACATTCCTCAATCCTCCCATCCATCAGAATTCCGCATTAATGTCTTTAATAACAAATGAATATCATTAAATAAAAATTCTTTAGTAATTCATTATTTCACTGTCTTCAAAAAGAAAAACAGCAGCAAAAACAAGCATAAATATAATAAGTAAACTGAAATTTAATTAGATTCCGCAGGGTCAAGATGAACATTGTTGTAAAACATACAAAACAGTAAGTAAATAGGTCGCGTGTTTCATGCGAAATCTCAATGATTTTTTGCTCAACTACAAAGAAGTTTTGGAAGTAAGCATAATGCATAACGACGGATGTGAGAATAGCCGCAGGTAATTTTAACATCAGACAAACTGCAGACAAAAGCCTTCAATATGCTCAAAAACAGCACAAAAAAAAGAAAATATTAATACCAATGTCATGAGGTTTGTGATGATGTTAAGTGCTAGCATATACACACATATATGTTGGTATATGTAGCAGTAAAAAGTAAAAAAGTACTATAGCAACGTTCAGCACCAAAACAAAAAATAATATGTATATTCACCACCAAAAAAAAAAGCTGAGAGAGAACAAAGTTGGAGAAACTTTAGAGAAAACTTCTCATGCGGTTATTCACACATTAGCACAAAGCACCTCTCACATTATAATCCTTGATGTATTCGACATACAAGAAAAGCTTGCTTCATTAACACATACATTGCTTGACATTATGTGCACTTAAAAATTTGGGCTCATATGACCCCCCTCCCCCCACCGTATCCTTTCTCATTTTTCCCACAATATTTACTTCGTAATGAAAAATCATGTTTAATTTTAAAACTTATTTTTTAATTCCTCCTTCATACATCTAAGCTCGTCCATCTCATCTGTGTGGCGTTTATAAAAATATATTTTCATATTAAAAACTTTTTCATACACTTGAATACAATTTCTCTATTCTTGTGGTTTAGCGCGGTTTAAATGGCATTTAAAAGTGAAAATAATTAAATTTGTGTTTGTTGTGAAAATTGCTGAGTACCGCAATAATGTTGGGCAATTAAATGTTGTTGGGTGTATCACTTGAAAGTGTTACTAAATAGGGGTAGATTAAGAACAATGTGCCTGGATTTCGAGCATTTTAGATGCGCAGGTCTGGTGTTTTTAGCTGTAGCTTATAGTTGCCTACAAGCTGGACAAGCCTTCAATTTTTGATGGATCCTACTTCTAAAACTATGACTCCTGACTTTAGTTTCAGAAGGCACACGATCTAAAAGATTCCTAAATTCCAGACCTAGTTACGATGAAATTCGACCTTAGAAGTGAGTCAAATCGTTCTAGAGCTAGATTTTCACCGGATTAAGGCCTTTTCCACCAATTTCTGCACCGTGGAATGCTCAGAGTATTTTCTAGACTGAGTGCACTCTAAAAGTTTTCTAAATCCACTATCAGCCCTAACATACCATTAGTATACTCCTCTAAATGAGCGTGAGTATACCACAATCAATAGAATTGAGCATCCTCAATTTTGTGTACATACTAATGAGAATGCTCTTTGTTTGTTTATACAAGGACATCCCAAGGTACAGGAGAAAGTTATATCCTTGAAATTAGAGTTGGACAGAGCTCTTTTTTGATTTCTAGTGGTCTCATTGCTTTTAATATCGAAAGCATTGTGTGGTTCCTTGTCATATCAACAATACTCTAATATAAGTTTTGTCCAAACTGTGGACCACGTTCAAGTTGTTTTAGGTATTATTTTGGCTTACTAATAAGGTGTATTGTAGAGTAGAAATTGTACTGTTCTATTTAATGATTGAGAGATTGCTCAAGTGGGAATCGAACTCATGTACTCACAAACGAATGATACAGATTTCTGGTCAGATGCCTAACCAGTCGACCACAAAGGCCTTACTCGCGCATCAGCAGTTACGCCTTTATTATCTGGAGCTCAATGCCCCAGATTCAACTCAACTCAGACACCCCAGACTTATGTCTAAATCCATCTTAAGATTAACTGAAAATCTCAAAAGGAATATCCAGAAAAACATCCTAAATTTCTAGGAAAAGCAACAAATAACACTCAATTCCATATTCAGAATAACAACAATACAAAAATATTCACGTGACACCGCTAATAAAATAATTATTAGCTACTGCATATTCAATTGTGTCACTGGATTATTGACCTCATTTCTTCATAGCACTCGCACATCCAGCCATTACTTCAGTTAAAAAAAAAATCGCGCTTTGTCAACAGATCAGCAGAAAATAAAAACTTTTCATACTAATTTTTCTCCTATTGTAAATTGTCGTCATGGATGAATACCACAAGCAAGCAAAAGTTTGCATAAATTTTTAATTAGATTCCGGGTTGCAGAAGCACTAGCAGCAACAGCAGTAGCGTAAAGTGAATTGAATAAAAAAAAATAAAAAACTTTGCAAAAACATCAACTTTAATTTTTTCCACTTTATGCATTATTGCTGTGTGACCAGCAGATTTTTTCTTGTTGTGTTCGTTATTTTTGCATGAACTTTATAGTTTTCGCTGTAGGGTAGAAATTGATAAAATGCTGTGCTCTTACAACAGATTTAATTACTTTATAACAATTTTATTTTTTTATAAAAAATAGACACGAATCGCTAGTCATTTACACTTAATATACATAACATACACTCCTAACTAATAAAAAACAGTATAAATTCACTCGGCCAGTTAGAGCACACCGTGTATTGGAGCTGTTAAATAACATTGCTCTACGGGCCGTTTGCTTTACAATAACTGACTAAGCGCCTTTTAAAATTGCCGTTAAATGAGTATGACTTAGACATGTATAAGAATTGTAGTTGGATACAATGCATAAAAAGCACAGGTAGAAGGAGAAAGCTTTTATTTGTATGTATTAGCTTTTACAAATGAAGCTAAAGTAAAAGTGTGAAATGGTATTTGGGGATGTAAAGGTTGAAGGCGCATTTTGTTGGAAAATGAAAGGATTTTTGAGTGTATGAGTGGCTGTTGTTGAGTTTTTCGGGTAGAATTGGGAGTAAGTGTCTAGTTTGTCATCCTCTAGAAGACACACAGCGTAGAAATGGTTAAAATCTGGCTTCATGACAGTGATACTCAGGCTTCAACACTGATTTAATGAATTTCGACTCTAGGTCAGAGTCAAATCAGCCTTGGACCAGATTTTTTGTCATTTTAATGCCATATGCTTTTCGGGTCCACAAAGCTCAAAAAATTGATTTTTAAAAGGGTTTTTAAAGTCTCTGAGCTGAGTTTAGTCTCTGGAATATCGAGTCATGTATAGACAAATCTACCAGTGTGAGAGTAAGGTCTCTCTAGCCGAGTAGTTAAGCAACATGCCAAAAATATGCCATACTCTTTTGTGAGTACGTGTGTTCCTATCTTACATATAGGTTTTCGAGTACAAGACGTGATTCTGACCCTTACTTACTTGCGGAAACCATAGTCCGATGTGAAGCCTAGGCTACTATAAAAGGCTTTTGTACGAATTGCATCTAACTGACATTCCCTTAAAACCGCCCTACGCCACGTTGCTTGACCCTAATCTCACTTTATTCCCGGATCAAGACCAAATCAAGTGTGTTCCTTTGATATTCTTCATACAGAAATTTTACCTTCTCTTCTAGCACCCAAATGCCACCCCTTATACCTCCTTAAAACACGCTAACAAGAGAAAATAGAGAGTAAGTATAAAAGTGTGTTATGTACGCTTTATGTACACGCTGTCGATTGATTACATTACGAAAGGAATAGAAAAAAAAACCTAAAAGTGTGTGCTGACATGTTCCATTTAGAAGTAAATGTGATGGAAGTTATAAAAAAAATGAAAGTAAGAAGTGAACAAAAAAACAAAAAAAAAAATTCTTTTCATTCTTGGAAGGAATGTTTCTTTTCTTTATATTGTTGACTCTATGCGGTAATGATCTAAATTTTTTTACTGTTATGTTTTTTATATTGATAGACTTTTCAATGCTAAAGGAAGTGACTTGTAGTATTGGTGATGGTGGATTTGAGGGAATGAATGATTTTGAGATATTAATAAATTTGAACTGTTGATTATTTCAGTCAGGGATGCCTTATAAATGTCTTACAGGTTTTGGGTACTGATGTACTTAGTGGTTAGAGGCTCCTCGAAGTCTCGCTTTTGAAAATCTTGCCTTGTGACCAAAATAAAGACCTGACTGCTACTGAGCTAGCTGCTCAGAAGATTATTCGAAGTCTCAGTCTTGACAAATCTTAAAGCCGAGATTGGAGATTCTTGT